>NW_020955884.1:0-3646 GCF_003031625.1 Empidonax traillii
CTCTCACCTGCCCTCACACTGAGGGACCTTTCCCAGCCCCGAGTCCAGCCAGCACTGACCCAGCTGCTGGGAGCTGCACTTCTCCCTGCTCCCTCCCTCCCTCTGCCTGGAAAACATCCCTTCCAGCTCCAGCACCTCCCAGAAAAGCAGAGCTGCATCCTCCTGGCTCCTCCAGCTGGACGCTGCTGGCTCTGTGCAGCTCCCACCCTGCAGCAGGGATGGCAGTGGGAGCTGGGACACCACAGCCCCCAAACCTGCCCAGGCTCCAGCTGCTGCACACACCTGATGTTTTGCCAACAGGCAGGGCACTCAAGGAAACAACTCCTCACTAGTCACAGAATAATAGGAACGGTTTAAACATACCCAATCCAACACATCAGATACAGATTTATGGAATACAAAAGAAAATGAGCAAGGCATCAAATCCTGACTTCCCCGAGGGACAGAACTGTGGCTAAGCAGAAATCCCTCCCCCACGGCCCCCTCACGCTCCACCCCCAGCCCACAGGGCAGCTGGGCAGCCCCGGTGCAGCCGGTCCCGCAGTCTCGGGGAACTGCCGCGATTCCTACGGGTGCGTCCATCCACAGGGGAGGCTGCGGGGTGGCTCCAAGAGGCTCCCGCTGGCCAGACTCTGACCGACAAAGCCGGCTTTAGGCCAGGCCTGGCACTGTCCGGCCGTAGGCACGGGCAGCTTCTCGGGAGCTCCAAGTTGGCCACCCCTAGAGCGCTGGCCGGGTGCTCCGGCATGGCCGAGGGTGGAGGGCACGGAACGGCCGCACACACCCGGCCTGCCTTTCTGCAGCAACACGCACGCCAACCGCACGCTTCAGCCGGGGTACCTGAGCGCAGACAGCCTTCACCCTGTTCCTCAGGGGCAGCAGCCCCTGGGCAGCAATTCTCGGGGAACTCCTCATCCTTTCCCTTTGGTCCTTTGATCCCTGGTCAGGACAGAGACATGTGAGAAACAACTTCTTGGAGTCAATACCATAGACAACAACTCCCTGTTGTTCATAAAATCAGTGTAATTACTGTGATTAGTGGATGGAATAAAGCGTTCCAAAACTTCCTGTCAGATGGTGAGAATGCTGTAAATACGTCCCCCCAGAGGTGAGCAGTGAGTTGTTCTGATGCCCAAAGGTCACCAATGAACCCCCTCTATTTACCGTTTGCATTTGGTGATCAGGTCAAGTCTCATGGAGCCACTCTCGAGGGGGGCAGGTAAACATGCCCTGCCTGCCCTGCCCAGGGAAAGGGGACTGAACCC
The DNA here is from genome assembly GCF_003031625.1 of Empidonax traillii. Classification (NCBI taxonomy): domain Eukaryota; kingdom Metazoa; phylum Chordata; class Aves; order Passeriformes; family Tyrannidae; genus Empidonax; species Empidonax traillii. Next base: position 1,266 of record NW_020955884.1, read on the forward strand.
AGTGTTCCTCAGCACAAGGCAGCCCTTGGAAATATCCACTGCCCTTCCACAGTCAGGCACAGCAACAAGCACTCCACAAGGCTGCTGTGGCAGAGGACCAGTTTGAAGCTCAGCTTTTCTCTGTACCACTTCACCTTGTTTGCCACCTCATCCTATCATCAAAACTTGCTGTCCTTGCACCTTTTTAGGGTCACCATCAGTTGAAGAGGCCTCTGCTCCAGCACCACAAGGGCCTGAGCCCTTTGACAAGATCCATTTTTCCAAGGAATTCAAAGTTCCACCTGAGGGCCACGGGCTTTTCTCGCCCACCCTTGTGCTGGAGCTTGGCCTTCATCTCACTCTGCCTTCACTTCTTTCAGTGGCTGCACCATTTCCTGCCCTGCCTTGGCTGGAGCTCGGCATCCTGATCCCATCCCTGCCGGCCCCCGGAACCGCTGACTCAGCAATGGGGGGCCCTCCATTGCCAAGTGCACGGTCCCGTCGGGGCTCATGGGGGGAGCGGGAGGTCGAAGGGCTCCAGCCCTCCTGGGACAACCTTCCACCACTCGAGCCAACAAAGGAGCCTCTCCAGCCCTGCCTCCCAAGGCATCCTGAACAAACCCAGCCCAGCTCCACGGGACAAACTGCTCCCTGTCTGCCTGGTCCAATCTGATCCCAGAGGCTCCCAGGTCATGCAGCCCAACTGCCCAGGAGATCACACACTCTCTGGCCTTTGCTGTAAACCTCTCCACAACACCAGAAAGTTCAGGCTGAGTAAAATCCTCCACCACATCAGGCCTGATGGGATAACCATCGGGATCACCTTCCACTTTCCCTCCTGCTATTGGCTGTGCTTCAGCAAACACTTCACCCTCTGAACCACGCTCTAAAGCAGTTAAATCACAAGCATCTCCAGCCCAGTTTTTGCAATCCCAACCTATCCCTGCCTCTGCAGTCACAGCATGCACTGATTTACTTGACCACTTCGCTTCTCATATTTATATTGGGCTACCTGGAGAGTCACTTGTGCTACTGTTTGACAAGTGTCCAACCTGGCCCTTCATATGCCACAATTGTTTTCCACTGGCCCACACCACAGGAACAACTCCATCTGCCACTTCAGTCGGGATGGTGCTGCTGACAGGAGTTGTTTCCTGCACAAGAAGAGCTGCTGTTGCTCACACATTTAGTTTCAGGAAGTACAAACTCAATATCCCCGGTTTTTAATTTCATTTCTGCCTCAACTTTTCTAGGAAATCTCTTCCTAGCAGAGGTTTAGGGGAGCTTGCAAACAGAGACTGTGAGGAATTACTCATTGTTTGCCCAGTTAAACCCCTGTCATACCACAAACCTTAACAGTGCCATCCCTTAATTCTCCCTCTGGTGTGTTAAGGACTGAGGAAGCTGGACCTGTGTCTGACCAGGACATGTGGAAACCAAATGCTGGGGACTGGAACCCACACCTTGCACTCCTGCAGCTCTCACAATTCCACTTAAAAACAAACAGCCAACAGTACCATCACCACTCATTCCTTAATCCCAATCCCACACTTTTATAACCCAGTTACAGTCCATTCCAGAGCTCCATGGCCAGGACGGACAGCTACACCTCTGATCCTCTCAGGAATGCCTGAATCCATTGCAGGGACCTTGCTTTGAGCTCCCCAGCTTGGGGCACCCAGAGGAGCTCCCCGAAGAATCCTTTGGGTGCGCGCTCGAGTCCTCGGGGTGCCCCAGCCCGGGGGGCACCAACAGCACTGTCCCTCCAGGGGGCCCAATCTGCTCCCAAAATGCAGATTGGGGATCGTGCCCGTGTCCCAGACTGCTCCGGGGATCTGAGGGCCTTCCCGAGAACACCTCGGTGCCGGCGTGAAGGCCCAGAGATCCCTGGGAACCACGGGAGAGCAGGCACAGAGTCCCTGCTGGGGGGCCCATTTGGCTACCTGAAAGCAGCTCGCCAAAGAAGCCTCTGGGACTCAGCTGGTGAGTTTTAGAAGCCAGACATTCCTGCACACTGCAAGACATTCGAAGACCTTACTGACTGAGAAAGCAGAAAGGTTTTGTTATGGACATCTGAACTCTCACAGACATAGCTCCTTTCCCCTTCCAGTACAAAATTATTGTTCTGGTATCATTTAATGGGAAGTGCCCAGGAAGCCCAGACTGGCAGGACCAGGAGCCCCCAGCACGGCCAGTGGGGCAGGAGCCTGTTGCCTTTGGCTGCTCACCCCCTGAGGCATTGGCAGAGCTGGACTCAAGTCAGTGATTTGCCCTGTGCTAAAAGAGAGGAGGATGAGACAATGAAGTGCACTGGGGAAGCCAAAGGCTCCTGGCTTTCACCCTTCTCTTCCCAGTACTCGCTACAGGCCTTTCTTCCCTAAAGCCTGCTCTTACCTAGGACA
>NW_020955884.1:3899-26790 GCF_003031625.1 Empidonax traillii
CTCACCCCCTGAGGCATTGGCAGAGCTGGACTCAAGTCAGTGATTTGCCCTGTGCTAAAAGAGAGGAGGATGAGACAATGAAGTGCACTGGGGAAGCCAAAGGCTCCTGGCTTTCACCCTTCTCTTCCCAGTACTCGCTACAGGCCTTTCTTCCCTAAAGCCTGCTCTTACCTAGGACAAGCTGAGCAAGTCACAGAGTTGCTGGTTGTATCCCAGCTTCCCAAAGGATTTCTCTCTCCCGGCGGCAGCAGCACCAACGCTCCACAGGAAGCCCTGACCGAGGCTGGGAATGGACACATGACAAGCCAAAAGGATGAACTCAGCACCAAAACACTCAACAAGAAACCAATTTAGAGTCGCCTTTGCCTCATCCCCCTAGGCAGGCAGAGGCTTTGGGATTCCAAGGCAGAGCCAGAGACCCCCAGAGAGCAGCAGCCCCTCAACCCCACCAGGGCCTCCCCTGGGCTCAGGCAGCAGGCAAGCACTGCCCAGCCTCTGCTGTGCAGCACAGCACACAGGGGGTGACCTCTGGGATCCCTCCCTGGCCACTGCAGAGCATGCAGGCAGCAGGGCCAAGTCCTGCCCAGCCCCCAGGCACCGCAGACACTGCAGCCCCAGCAGCAGGGGCATTTGCTGCCTCTGGCTCCCCTCTCATTTGCAGCTGAACGGTGAGGAACAAGCCCTGAGCAGACAGTGCGGGACCAGAACTGGCACAATCAACAACCAAGCAGACGGCCCTGGGCTTGCCAGAGGCCTGGGCCTTCCTGGGCCAGGCTCTGGGCTGCCTTGGCTTTCTTCTGCTGCAATTATCCTGCCCTGGCAAGTGTTAAAACACAGACTGCCCAGTGAGACATGCCCTGAAATAGCAATCAATTCCACCTCCAGAAAATCTCAGGGCCACACTTAGAAACCCTTCAGCAAGGGCCCCGGAAAAGCCAAGGTGAGCTGTGATTACCTGCAGGGCCAGGGAACTCAGGGCAAGGCGGGGACTGAGCAGAGAGCAAACGCCTCCAGCCCCCACAGCAAGTGCAGTGAAGCACACCAGTGGAGAGGTTGTAGGAGAGCTTTAAAAGAAATTAAAAAACAATCAGTTGTCAGAAAAATCCTTCTGCACTCTGCACTGTATAACGACTCCAATTGCTCACTAAGGCAATCACCTAATTTAGAACAACTGAATCTTAGAACCCCACAGCTTATCAAATGTATTCACTGCTGCCAGTATCAGACCACCTCTCTCCAACGTTTCTGAAAACCTCCTGAATCTTTCCTGTGGTAAGACCCACCCTTTTCATTTGATCAAGAGAAACAAAACCAAACCAAAGAAACCTCACCACCTGACACAGGGCACAAGCTACCAAAGAGACTCCAAGCCACGGGAGGAGAGCTAAGGAACAGGTGAAGTTTCAAGGAAACCTCACATGTTCCAGCATCCTGCTCGTGTTGCCCGCGCTGCTCCCTGGATATGACCCGCTTCCGGCCATCTGCCCAGCAGCAGACACCACCGCTGCCTTCTCCAACAGCAGCACCTCAGCCACGAGCCACCACACTGTTCCCAGAAGCACAGCTGTCCAGTTCCGTGCCCATCCATGGCAGATGTGGCAGCTGAGCCGTGCCCACTGCCTGCTGCCTGTCAGACAGGACCCTTTTCTCCAGAAACAGCGGCTCAGTTGTCAGCACTGCCATTTGCCAGACACATCCTTACTCCCAGCAGTCAGTTCTCACTTGAACACTTCACCAAGTCTGGGTGAGGACTTGCAGGGCCTGAAGGTTCACGCCGTGGTGTGGCACTCACGTTGTGTCCGTGGCAACCATTCTGCCACTCCAGAATGTGTTCTCCTAGGAAACACACCCATTTCACAGGTTACACATCTGACCAAAATGCAGCAAGTGCTCTCCAATCTCACCAACAGCCTTCTTGCTGTCACTGCATCCTTACCCTGAGAAGGCAGGGGGAAGTCCACAGCTGTTGGAGCAGTTCCTGGGAATGCAATAAAACTCCCTTTCTTTGGACTGCACAAGGGCACGTGCTGAGGGCACCACACAGCTCCTGCCCAAATCCTGTCCTGTCCCCAGCGATGCCAGGAGCAGCCTTGGAAAATACACATGCCTGGGTTGCAGCTCCCAAGGGATGCCGCAGGGATTCACAGACAGGGGAGCACTTCCCTGTGGGGGCCGCCAGCCCCTCCAACTCTACCCGTCAGAGAACATCCAGAACAACATTTCACTTAGTGAAAACTGGTAAAATGACAGAGCACACGGTCTCAGTCTGGCAGCACGTGTCACCAATGATGAAAAATCAGGAGCAACAGTAACTCTTTTGACTGAGCCAATACACCAATTAATACTGCATATACAAAGCCCGTAGAAGTCAGGGGACACATTTCTGGTTTGGCTCCAGGGAACTACTCATTTCATGTGACAATATGCAGAGCCTGGCAACACACAGATTTCAGTTCCTTGCCACTCAAGTTCAACTCCTTTGTTATAGGACTTAAAATGTTCCTTTTCTAAAGGTGTCCTGTTGGGCTGATGGTACAGTCACAAGATCTTGCTTTTTAAAGCAAGCTGTGGATTTCACCAGACTTCCAATCTGTCAGTGAGTGAAATCCACTCCTACACAGAGGGCCAGGACAAAGACTCTCCCATTCCTGAGTCCCATTCAGGGTGTCTATAAAATGAGTGAACTCTGGTCATCCTACAAAGGAAAGAAGTTTCAGTACTAAGAAAGAAGATGCCAACACCATGCAAAACACAGTTCAGGTTTTCCACTGACAGCAGTCTGACTTCACAGTTTCTTTCAGCATCAGGTAGTGGTTTCACCGTAAAATGAAATTGTTGTTTTTTCACACTGATCATATCAGTAAATGTTTGATTTTGCTTATTGTTTTACCAGTGCACTTTGTTGATGTTACCTTTTAAGTTAAACAGGCTAAAGGAAGAATTCAGGGACATAAAATCTGAATGGGAGACACTACTGAGAATTTGAAGGTAGCATCTCTGACAGGTGTGGTTTTGAGGGGAGAGAAGATGCTGTTAGCCATGAGACACAGCCAAAGAATTGCTAGACCAAACTAAACCCAGGGGAAATTCCACTTATATCAGCCATATTCTAGTAGGGAAAGTCAGAAATTAAGAGACCTGCCACTGAGAGACTGCCTTTTTTCCCCTCTACAGCATATCTTATAATGCCACATCCAGTTGGAAGTATGCAGGTTTAAAGCACACAGTGCTAAGTCTCTTTAAATGTCATCCCAAACACATTTTCTAGGACTTTTTCACATGAGAAAGAACAGCCTGTGTATTTTTCACATGAGAAAGAACCACTTGTACGTCTGGGTGCGTACTCACCCCGTAATTTCTGAGAATGGAAGCGAGGAATTATTCTTGCTGGAGTTGAGCCGTGTCCTCCAGGGCATTCCTGCAGTGCTGGGGCTGGATGGTGGGGTTGGGTTGGGTTGGGTGGGCCTGCTGGGCTCTCCTTTGGTGTATAACAGGTGTCCCCTTGGGGGTAGCGAAGGGGTGAGCGGTGACCTGTATGATGGGGATAGATTGGGTGCTTGGGTCAGTACTAGAAGGGAGCAATCTAACAGGAGACATAGGGTTGGTCTGTGCTTTAAGAACAGCCAGCTGTGGGTTAAAGCCGGCAGCAGGCGAGCGGCCCTAAGTGTTCTGCACAGGGTTCTTCTGGGAAGAGGGGACGTTGGCATTGCTGGGAGGGACTGGGTTGCATTTCGTAGACTGGAGTGGTTTCTCAGCCAATTTGCTCTTGGATGGCAAAGTCTGCGTCTTTGGGTTGGGCTGAAGTGCTGCCTTTGGCTGGAATACGTGTCCAGGCCTGGAGGCGTTCCTACAAACATCAGGGTCCAAGGCGACTTGGGGTCAGGGAGAGAAAGGGAGGTCCGAGGTCTGAGGGGGAACGAAGAACTTTCTGACAGGCTATGAGACAGACGTGGAGTGTCCGTGCACATCCAAACCAGGGAAACACGCACAGAGCGGGCGAGCAGGGGAAGGAAAGCCAGAAGAAAATCCATTCGAGTCACAAAGATGCACCACGTCACAAGGAGACACAGGAGATGGAGGTGAAGGGGTACGGGGGAGGGATTTTGCCAAGAAACAACACCAAACAAACAAGAAACAAAAGAGATGCAGTTAGCTGGGAACACAGCATAACCAACAACAGCAGCAGGGCAGCAGCAAGAACAACAGTGTCAGAACAGGCTTTGTCATATTAACCAACCACACGTCAGCAAAGGAAAACAACAGAAAGAAAAGTACAGTAGAGGAACAGTAAAATAAAACAAATGAAAAAATCAAAAAGAAAGTAACTAAGAAAAAAGAAGAGAGAAATGCCATCTCTCTGGGATTGCTCTGACTGCCCTGCAGTATGAAAAGCACAATGCTGTAGGGAGGTGAGGAAGGGGAAGAACCACCATCCAAGCCACAGACAAACTGAGATGTGCCAAGAATGGGACCGCTTCTTTCAACTCCAGGTGCCCATGTGCAAACCCAGTAGAGAGATGAAACTCAGAACAGGTGTGTGATACGTACGGAGTGACAGGTGATACACAGTTACTGCACACACCTGTTACAACCTCTTTCCTTCCTCTTTACCCCTGATTGGCTAATGCACACCCAAGTTGCAGCCACCCATTGCAGAAAGAGAGAAGAGTTCTCTACGGTGACCGACTTGAAGGCAGCTGTGAAATGGTTCCTGATTATTTGGTCTGAAGCCACACTGTATGCAGACCTCAGCTGGATAGGGCAATGTTTAGTCAGAGCAATGTTATTCCATGTCCTTTTGAGACTGAAAAAGGGCAAGGGCACAGTGAGATCCCTGCTAACAGTGCAAGGAACACATGTGAGGAATTCTCTGCTTGCATTTGTAAATAACATTTCCCTCACCACCCATGAAAATTTACAAGCTGCCAAGGAAAAACAGAACATATCCCAGCTAAGAGCCACGGCTCTGGAGCAACGGACATGGAAAGCATCAGCATGTGAGTGAACTGCACCAACAGATCTTGAAGCAGCACCACTTACCCTCAGACTGCTGAGAGGACTGGTGGAGAGCCCAGAGGATGCTCTGCTGATCGACTGAGACCTGAATGGACACGATAATGAAAACATCTGTCAGAAAGCTCGCACAAGGATAAACCCCGATCGACAGCCATCACAGGCACAGGCATGAAGGGAGGAGGAGGAGGGAGGCTGCCACTGGAAGAGCATGTGACTCTTTCCTTTTCTTTCCTTTCACTACTGTCACATTTTTCAGTTGTTCCCCCCTCAAATCAAAGAAATGCTGTTGCTCAGGGAGAATACTATTAACCTCTTTTGATTAAGGCAGTTGCTACTTTAGTTTTGGTTATCAAGCACATGAAAGCTACTACACCTGACCTGTGCAAGTTGATCTGCTGAACTCAATAGGATGGCGAAGACATTCATACTGGAGCCGAGAATTCTGTTTTGCACAGACCTGGTGATCACAGAATGAGACTTTCTTAGTCACAAGCAACATGGGAAAGTACCCTGTTCACAAGACACAAAGGTAGGGGATTATTCCAGACAAGAATTAAAAAAACAAGTCTCCTTGACCCAAGCACACAATCATTTCCTATGTGATGACTTCCCACTGAAATCAAAGATCAGTTTTCCAGTTTCTCACTGATGGTTTTCACATCTGTGCTCTCCAGCAAGATTTCTTGCTGCTGCATTAAACAAGCCAGGCCTATCAGTGGATAAACTAGCTCTGCTTTTGTTGATGACTTCACTAATACCAAAATAACAGCTCAAGTGCCCTCAAAAAGAGGCCAGTCAAGAAACAGTAAACTGTCCTATTTGCTGACAAGGGCACCTATACTGGAATGCTCTTATGCTCTCCAGCAAAGGCCACCAACGAAAAATGTCAGCTACTGACAATAAAACGTGCAAATGTGCTATGCTAGATGTGGTGAAAGAGCAGACAGGCCAAAGTGCACAAACATTTCAGCAGAAGTTTCTAGGAGGAGGGCTGCCCAGCAGAAATAAACCCACACCCTGCGTGACTATATGAGTGAGCCCCAGAAGCAGTTGCTCTGTGCTTTTAAAACACAAAGTTGAAGACTGAAAGGTCTTATAGGAAGGGACTGGGTTAAGAATCTCGTTGTCCGACAACTACCATACAGCAGTATGTCAACAGAGCAAAACTACCAACGTTTCCCGTAGAGGAAGAGTCATAAAAGCAATTACTTGCCTTCAGGCAGCAAACATGAAAAGGTGAAATTCCTGCATAGGCTTGGAAAATGGAGAGCACGGGTATATGTGTACACATACGTGTCAATGTGTGAGTGAGTGTACACATATATATATTAAACATTGATATAGGTCAGAGAGTTGATGTCAGCTTATACCTAAAACAAATTTAGAACATGAACTGTGTCAGTTCACTTTCTTCTGCTGTAGAATAGAACAAAAAAAGCAGTTTCTCAAGTGGTCTCCTGCCGTATATTGCTAAAAACATTTGAGCAGTGGAATTCTTAAGAAAATCTTAAAAAACCTGCAAAAGAGGAAATATTTCCAAGGAAAGAATAATGTCCAACTGAACACAACGGCAGGTTCTGTTTCCTCTATTTGTATCCTCTGCAGAAGCTCCTCACTGATGGTTTTCTTTGTATCTCACTGCAGTTTGTCCATCACGATAAGCAGGTGAAAGATGCTCCCACCAACCCTTAATTGGGATGGGAAAGTCCTCTCTGACACTCACCTGAATTCCAGGATACTCGATTAAAAGTTCCAATCTGCTATTTCCTTTTTTGCAATCAGGTGTTTCCTATTGAATAATGTTTTTAGGCTTCTTCTCAGTTTCAAGTACAACGATCAGAACAGAACAGATTTTTCCTCAGCAACATAAGAAGAGCAGGATACTTCAGTTAACTCTTTTTAGGTCTTGCTGTTTCAAATCCTTGTCCACATTCAATTTTGGCAGTCGGACTGAAAACATGACTGCAGGACTCCTACAAGTAAAAAGAGCCCTTTCTCCCAAGAAAGTACTTACCCTCGGGGTCTCAGGTGCAGTTGGTGGGCCAGCCTGGGCTCTCAGTAGGCACCAAGAGCTTTCTGTCCTGGCACCTTTTGTCTGGGAGAAATCTTCATCCATATTCAATTTTGGCAGTTGGAATGATAATTTCAGCACCAGACTCCTGCAAGCAAACAAAAGCCCTTTCTCCTAAGGAAGAAATTGCTTACCCTCGGGGTCTCAGGCTGGATTACCTGCAACTTTTATGATACTGTTATTTTGCCACACAGCTGCACAACTCAATAACTGAGCTAAACAAGAATTTTGCAGACCAACTGTAAAACAAACAAACAAAAAAAAACAAGAGATGCATATCCCCCCCCCCCCCCAGGGCTGACGGTTAGAAGGTTGCCTACCACCTGTAAAAAAAATCAAAAAATACAAAAATTAGACAGCTTGTGCCTTGGTCCACCAAGGATACAAGACCTAGAAGAAACATGTCATGCTCCCCTTGCTCATCTCCCCTCTGGTGCAGACAGCTCACGCCACCCTGGACTCGCCATCTTCACCCTCAAAAACAAAAAGTCAAACTATAAAGTTTGACGTCGTCCCTGCCACGCCGAGTGACGGCCCACCCTCTTGCTCTGCTGCTCCAGCTTTCTCCGGTGCTGCTGGACACCCTGTCCGCTGGCCTCTGCACAAAAACAGCACTCATCAGCTCACCCAGACGCTCAGTGACAGCTTCACCTTCTCACAGTTCTCAGGGCCATTCAGGAAATCGAGAGGGCAACTACAGCCTGCAGTAAGACACAGAAAACAGCCACCAAAATCCATGGCCCCGCTAGGCAGCTCCCACCATCTCCACAAAACCCTGTTCTCAGCACTGCACTCAGAAGGACCATGGCTGCTCCATCCACAATAACTACACAGCCATCGCCTCTGCCGCCTAAGCGGACCCACCTGCACTCTTAGGGCTACTCCACCTACCCCCACCTCACCCCCGGCCTACACATCAGGGCAGAGCAGCTCCGGGACAAACACACACACACACCAGACACAGAACACTACAAACATGCGGCGCAATGATGAGAGAAAGCTCTCAGCAAGAAGCAGAACTCCAAGAACCGAGATGCTGTCGAGCAAGATGACCTACACAACTGGGTCACCGAGCTGAGAAATCCCTGCGGCAACCTCTGGAAAGACTCGAAGAGAACGACCTTCGACCAGAAGGGCCTGTCCAAACCGCAAAGAGGGATGAGCAAGAACGCTACATTCGGGATGTGAGACTGGGAGGATGCGAAGAACAAGTCCCCCTCCTTTACAGTGGGCGGCTGGAGAGCACGGCTGACGACACAGCCTGAAATGGGGCCAGAGAAGACACCCGACTGTAAAATTCCAAGATGCGATTCCGATGCGAGATTGCAAGTCAGGGAACAGACGATATCGGCACCGTGCCGAGGCTACCTCAGAGGTTCCTGCAGATGCTGACTTATTCTCCTTGTCAGCTACAAGAAACAAAACCACAATCACTTCAGGAGCTTTGCAGCAGCTCAGCCAAACCCGTACAATTCCCATACACTCTCCCAGCTGCACTGAGGCCCTCGGCTTGCCGGCTCCAGACGGAATCCTGCCACCTCTGCCGATGCCGGAGGCTGCAACTGGCATCGCATGGGATACCTGGGTGAGGGACGGACCAAGTTACGTGGCATTTTGGAAAGCTCAGTGAACCCCTGCTCCTGCCACCGCCCTGACTCACCTCGAATTCTCCTCTCTTTCCAAAGGTGACCTGGGCAGCACCTGCTCCATTGTTGAGCCCTGTAATACTTTGGGATTACTCACAAGGCCAGCCCGAGACCACCCAACCTTGTCGCAAAGTACTAGGTATGTTTGTAGCTCACCAGAAAAGCAGCATCTACTTCTGTGCACGTTCATCTTGCTCACCAGTGTTCACCTGGCTCTTCTCCACACTTGTGCTGATGGCCTCTTTCACCCATTTGTACAGAAAGGGTCAGGACAGAAAAGTCTTGCTGTCCTGTACCTCCCCTTGCTCCCAGGGCAGTCTGTCATCCACACCTTCAATCATGGGGCTACATGCTTTCCTTTCTATGGAAAAGACTATCTGAGCTATTACACTCAAAATATACACTCTGTCCCCTGAAGTTTACCTCTGATTTTAGGCCCAAAATATTAATTCCATCCCTAGGTTACCTAGATTTTACCACAAAAAAAACCAGCCCTGATTATCTCCTCTGCAAAATGCTGTTCTCAAACCTCTGCTGAGGTTTGTGAGGTCTTCAGCTGAGAGGAGGGAAAAGTATTTTGCATCTCCGTTGGTACACGTGTCGATAGAGGCCAACAGAGCTTTTGCCTTTTTCAGACAATCGCACAATATTTTGACTCCCTGGCAGCTTGAAAGTCACAGATCTCCTTTCCTACATCTGTGCAGATGCCACACACGGGTACCTATCCACGTTTTCTCAAGCCTACACAGAACCGAGATTTCCTCACCCTGCACATCCCAAGGTGAGTGTTCTGGTTAGTGAGTACAGCAAGTCCCCTCTCCTTGTAAACAAGGGACCATTTTCCCTGGCCATTCCTCTAAGGGTTACCCTAAGGATGGGCACCCCCACCTCGCCATTCCGACAGAGCCGTCCAGCACCCCCAACCCACCCATCGGATCTGAATAGAGCGGCACAGCCACGGCAATGCCAAGAGTGGGAACGGCAGCCCTGCTGATGGGATTCCTGCAGCAGGAGACACACACAGAGGGACACCTTTGGCCTCGTACAGCCGATACTGAATTTCCTCCAAATCTGTTCCCCGAGACCATCCTCTCACAACACTGTGCCAAACGGCATGGGGCAATAAAACTGTGATGCGTTCAAAACAGCCAAGTTCTTCGATTCTTGCTATTTGCTTCCCCTTACTATTGTTAGTCCTTCAGAAATTCTGCTCGTAGCCCAGTTATCACCACTGCCTCCAGCATTTCTCTCCTTGGTATTACCAGTGCATTTACACAGGCTAGGAACTGAACAGCTCTTCTAAAGTTATCCAGGTGCCAATTACAGCCACAAAAGAAAAGCAAAAGGAAAAGAGGGCTCAGGCAGCCAGAGAGCTCTGCAGGTGGCACCGGGCAACATCACACTTGCTAAAACACATCCTTTTGCATAGAGGAGAGACAGGTCTATATTATGGCAAGTTGTGCCCTCCCCCCAGTGCTGACAATAATCACACGCAGCACCAAGTAAGGCTCAAAGATAAACTGGGGGGGGGGGGAAAAATGGCAAAAGCACACACATGAGGACATTCTCTTGCTTCCAAGGCAAGATCAATCATCCCTAGAGGAAAAGGGAAAGGGGCAAGGGTTTATCAAGCAATGCACAACTTAGCAAGTCAGTTTAATGAGTATCAGCAGGGTTTGTGCACAGAGAAAACAAAACTCAGTGGGTTTAGTAGTTAAAAACTCAGTGTAAACTACTGTCTGGTTACAGCAGTAAGCTTCCCACAGCAGTTTCAGATGCCCTCCTTTATAGTCCAGCCCCAAAGCAGAAACTCCTCTCGACTGCTCCTGAGACAGGCAATTAATTGGAACTTTTGGTGACCGGGAAAGCTGGTCCCTCCCCTAAGTCCTGGCTCACCTGCCCGAGCACCTAGCGTGCTTATATTCCACCTCGCTCCCTGCTTTACATGTTCATATCAAGAAAAGAAACCTCCAAGCTCTTCCTCCAGTCCGAGCTGTATCTTCCCTGCACCCCCACGCTCCCCCACCCGTTCACGTGCGCTGCTCCCCGGCACACGGCTCATCCTTGAGCGATGATCCACGTACCTCACGTGCTTGGCCCGGCCCGGGCGAGACGCCCTCACGGTCACTGCTGGAGAGACTCCACGGAATGGACTGCTCCTCTGCAGAAAATGCCCACCGAAAAAAGTACTCTCTCCAAAAGCCCCAGGTAACCACCGAGCAGAGCCCGCCCCTCGTCATCCTCACTGCCCACTCGTGGAGCTGTCCCGCCCCTCGTCATCCTCACTGCCCACTCGTGGAGCTGTCCCGCCCCTCGTCATCCTCACTGCCCACTCGTGGGGCTGTCCGCCCCTTTGTCACCTCACTGCTCACTCGTGGGGTTGTCTGCCCCTTTGTCACCTCACTGCCCACTCGTGGGCTGTCCGCCCCTTTGCCACCTCACTGCCCACTCGTGGGGCTGTCTCACATGGGAGGGGACAGAAGGGCAGGAGGAACCAGAGACGAGCGTGGGCATTGGGCTGGCGACGTGGGGGCACGGGAGAGGCGGCACGAGCAGGAGGGAGGGGCCGGCGTTATCAGCACGCGATTTATGTGAATAAACTCTCAAAGTCTGGAGAAGTCAATACTATGAACTTGTAGAAAAAACTACATGAATGGGAACACATTCCGTGGTGCAAGACAGTGGTTCGTCGCTGTTGGAATTCCACGTTTTCCCCCTTTCTTTGGCTTAACGAGCAGGCCAACCTACAGGATCACTGCAAAAGATAAAGTGGACACTAGGAGCACAACACGCTGTGCTGTCAGGGGATGCCAGACAAACCTGGAAAAAAGCTTGACTTTTTTTTTTAAGTGCCAGCTACTACTGATGTGAGCACCATCACCCACAGAAGAGCAGAAAATACACTGAAAACATACAGTTCTGAATTTCTGAACAACGTGGTTTATTGTCCAGTCTCCAGCTGCACAAAGATGCAGTCAGAGGCAGAGATACCTCGGGCTGTTACAAGCCTGATGAGGAGAACATAATGCATTTAAATCACATTCACTGCCCAAATATCCCAAGCTGACGTCAAATAGAAATGTCCTGTTGTCTGGCAGCGGAGCTGGAGTCCCTTAAGGACATCACTTCAGTGTGATTCTCATCCTTAAAGGACACTGAGGTAATTACCCATACTTATTAGAGCTTACTCTTATTTCTCCTCCTGTCTCCGTCACGGAATTTGTTTCCTTGATCTGCTTTTATTTTTCAAGTCAGGTTTCCAAAAAGCAAACCTATTTTGTTTGAAGTCTGATATTCACATAAATTTGTACAAAGAGCAAAATGGTTTTAAGTCACCCCTTTTTTGCAGGACTATCTCACTTGGTGCAATGGAAAGGGAACAAGGCTAGGGGAAAACTGGCGGATCTTTCACTAGATCTTTCACTAGAAAGAATAATATTCAAGAATACAGACAAAATTCTACTGGGGAGCAATTTTTCCCTGGGGCTAAAAATATACTTTAATGGTGGTGATAATTTCTTCCTATACCTGGGTGCCAGGAAGAGGGAAAACAGGTGGAGCTGCTCCCTGGTTTGCTGGGCAGTCTGCCCTGGCACTCAAGGCAAGAGCTTTACAAAGGAGAAGGAATTTTTTTCAAAGATAAAACTCCCAGCAGTCTCAAAGGTAACGGGAACCTTTATTTTTATTATTTTCATTGCACTGACATTGTCCTTTTATGCAAACTAAACTGTAGAACACTCTTGAGATACTGCATAGAAAATACACATTGGAAAAAACACATATATACACGTCCATAAAAATAGAATACATCTTGGCAAAATTACCTGTGTACAGTGTATTGACATTATTGAACCAAACTTACACCACCTTGGGAGAAAAATGTTCCCTGTGCGTAAAAACCCAGCCCCTTGACTGAGCTGGGAGTACTGCAATGGGTTAAATAAATGGCTATACCAGAATGGCAGAGTAAAAATCAAGTTATAAAATACCTGCTGGATAAAGTACAAGTAGCCATGTTGTTTTCTTCTTCCAAAAAATAGTGACATCTCTACACTTGCATGGAAACCAAAGGTACCAGTTCCAATTCTCCTGCAGATTTGTTGGCTGAAAACAGATTTTAGCATCATTTGTTTCAGCATTCACAACCCCTGGGCACGGTGGCATTTGGTGGTTTTGAGCACACAACACAGTACAGCACAGCCCAAATTCTATTGGGTGTTTGAGAAGGAGAAAACCTAAGAGATATAAAATTGTAAAACACTTTGCAACCTTTAAAACCTTGAAAATATGCACACGCTTGTCTTCTTCTGGTCAGGCTTTTCTTCAGTTGCTTTCAGCGGAGGCTGCTCCTTCCTTACTGCTTTGACCACGAGGATTTCCCTGCTGTTTTTCTGAACATACCGTGGAAAATGACTACTCCAGTGTAATAAATAAAGCAAGTGGTAACAGGTCCCCAAAGCCCCGGATTCTCCTCTTGAACTGGACCGGTGGGCCTGGAGAGGCAGCCTGGGGGAAGGAGCAGAGCGCAGAGCCCTGTGGAAGAGCCTGGCAGCAGCGGGGCCGGGCTGGCTCAGTAGGGGTAGGCTGACACGGCGATGTACACCACGAAGGTGGTCTGGTACTCGAGGCTGCCGTCGGCGCCGTAGGACAGGGCCCTCACCCCCACGCGGTACGTCCGGGGCTCACGCAGCGCCCGCCTGGTGAACACCACCCCCTTCAGGTTCTCGGCCCGCAGGGCAAACGGCACGGCCGGGTCCTCCTCGGCCATGGAGAAGGTGGTGCGGGGGTGCACCACCTGCTCGTGAGTGTAGGCCACCAGCCGGAGCAGGTCCTGCCCGGCCGCGATGCCGAAGGGCAGCGACAGCAGCTTGTACTCCAGGGCGGAGGTGCTCAGGTCACACTCCAGGTCGTTGGGCGGGCAGCTCTTGAGACAGAACCTGGGAGAAGCAGAAGGCTTTAGCTCGGGGACAAGGCGAGATATCATAAGCACTGCGACAGGTCTTAGAGGAGAAACTCTCCCCCTGTTTACCCTGCTGCAGATGAAAAACTCTCTGTCAAGTGCTCATCTGCTCTTCATCCATTGTCCCTTTAAAGCTACAGCCCACTTTAATGTCCCATTTTCCCTCAGCAGGATCACCTCAGGAACACACTGGCTGCAGTGTTTGTCACTGAAGTCCAGGGCGTATGTTTTAGTGACCGCGCTCTTAAACAGTAGAGTAGGTGGGTTGGTTTAGAATGTCCTGGGCAGCTCCATTTGAGGTGTCTGCCTGTTAGACCTTAAAAGATTTTGGAATGAAGAGCAGAGTAAATTTTACTTCTCCTAATCAAAAATTAAAATAGGAGAACTTCACTAGTGCTGCTTGTCAGTGCAAACAAACAAGGGTCAAAGGACATGACCCATGTCAGCTTAAATGTCACTGCAGCTGAGTTTGATCCCAAAAGATAGTTTCTGACTATGAAACTATTTCCTTGAGTATGTTAAAAGACTAAAAGAAACTATCATGTTGGGATTTTTTTCCAGAACAGGGAAACAACAAAACTTACCAGGAACTGTACCGTTATTTTCAGGACTAAAAGAATATACTCAATGCTTTGAAGCTGGTGGCAAGTCAGGCCAGTAGAGAGATTTAGATTAGCTACCCTGTGACGGTGGGAAGGGCCCTGGCACAGGGTGCCCAGAGAAGCTGTGGCTGCCCCTGGATCCCTGGAAGTGTCCTAGGCCAGGATGGACGGGGCTTGGAGCAACCTGCGATAGTGTAAGGTGTCCCTGCCCCCCCTCCAGGGGAAGGCACTGGAGGGGCTTTAAGGTGCCTTCCATCCCAAAGCATTCCATGAGTCTGTGATTCTATGATCTTTTTTCTATGAGCTTTACTGGTATCCGGCAAACCTAAAGTTTTCTTCTTTAACAAATACAGGTCTGAGCTTGGGGATGGGTAAAAAAGGGTGAAAATAAAATAAAATGTACCCAGAAAGTGGCTCTCGCTGGTAGTTGGGCGGGCAAGGTGTGTCTATGCATTGGTAGCTTCCTCTCATGTTGAAACACATCTGATTGGATCCACAGTTAATGTTCTGTTCCAGGCATTCATCAATATCTGGGTGGAAAAACATGCAAGGGATCAGTTGCTGGTAGAATTAAAGGGTGGACACTGAAGTGGGTAAAGGCTGAGCAGAGCACAGAGGGTGTCTCTGTCTGACCCTGGAGCCTGGGGCTCAGGGTGTAATGTGAGCTCACAGGGGAACTTCAGAGAATTAGAAGGTGCAATTGTCTTGTTTGCTGCTGGTTTATGAAACATTGAAGTGTGGAATATAAAACTTCTGAAATTTGGAGTTTTGAGCGCTCTCCCCTAAGCAGCTCAGGGAGGTGGCTAAGCCCTGTCCTGCTCTGCAGCCTGTTTGTTTGCAGCTCTGCCCACTGTCCGTACCTTGGCAGGTTTTGCCGTTGGCCATGAGGCGATATCCCGAGGGACAGGCACACTGGAAGCTGCCCAGGGTGTTCCTGCACTCGTGCTGACAGGTGTCCCTGCTCTCACATTCATCGATGTCTGTGGAGAGAAGCACCATCACATCAGGATTATCTGGGCCTGCATGAACAGAGGTACTTTTCCCTGAGTATGTTCAAGTGTATGGACAGAGCTGGTGGAAGTTGTCTGGATCTTGTTTCCTGATGGGGCTGAATGTCTCAGACTAGAGTGTCCTCTCACCTTACCTGTGCCAGCCCTTGGAACTGTGCAGTAACTACAGTCAGCTCTGAGGGGATCCTGCCCTCTTGGGACAGCAGCTGTAAGACACAGCCCAGCTGAAGGGACCAGTCCCCAGACAGCTCTGGGAGAAGGGGGATGTGCCCTCCGTGTCCACTGACAGGGTTATACAAACACAGACCTGCCCCCCAGGCAAGAAGAGCTGATCATTTGATAATGAGGTTTTAAGCCACAAGTTTAGGGAATGCCCAGATTAGTTACCTTGCCTTGACAGTGGGGAGATGTTCTTACAGTCAGTCCCTCCTCAGGGAAGGCTGCTTCCCTTCCAGACTAACCTTCCCTAAACCACAGGGATGAATTAAGCTCAGGATCTGGAAAGACTATCAGTAACTGCTCTTAATTTGTTCTTTTTTTTAAAATCTCCTCTCAAATACAGAAGTACTAGACCACATTATGTAAAGTTTGCAAAGCAAACTAGTGTGATTTAGACACAGATGATTTATCATTATAATGGCTTTAGAAACATCTGCCTAATTCAGCACATCAATACAGTTAATTTCATGCAAGACTTCAGACTTGCATGATTAAACCAGTGGCAGGAAGGCCTTGGCTTTCCTTCTCTCTGATTTACAGGGGTTGCATTAGATCAAAATGCAAACAGAGAAGAGAAGCAGATGTGAACAGAAACCTCTGGTGTGTCGTCATCACATCCTGATGGTTGTCTATTGAAAGAGCTTCAACAAAAGCATCATTTGGGTGTCTTTTTCGTATTAAACAGTCATTTTTAAACCTAGATGATTATTACATGAAACAAAAGTGCAAGAATATTAACTAATTCCAACTGGAAGCTGGGATGAAGATCAGAGGTTTGAGCTTCACCCTCCCCTCAGTGGGAGCTGTGTCCCTGGGCCTCTCAGTTAAACTGCTGGAACAATCCCTAGGTATATGACTACTGAAATCTCTTTATAACTTAAGACAAGGTTTGATGTCTGCCTAGCCTTCAATTATTAATGAACTATCTATTCATGTTTGTCACCATTATATCTCACTGTATAATCCCAGAAGGAATTCTGATGCTAGAACTTCTCTGTAGATCACCATTTAACCTGGAAGGATGTTGTGCCTACTGGGAAGTGTCATGTCGTTAAGAAATATGAGATAAGTTGGCAAAGTTTGGCTTAAGAGAAGTATATTTTCAAAAACTCAGTCCTTTTTCTTTTTTTTTTTAAATATTTCCCCAAAAACCAGGGGCAGAGCTTGCCAGTTCCTGTAACTGCCCTGTCTCCTCCTCAGGGAAGAAGTGCCTGTGCTGTCACTGTCACAACTCCTGACAAACCTATTTGTTTACTTACCATCAATCTCTCCAAGCTCACTGAATTATGTCATAACCCCTTTTATTATATAAAATAACAATAATCTAAAAGCTTCTGTGCCTACTGCCCATGTGACACTGATTGTCCTTGAGGCAGTGCTGGCACTGGCCCCAGTGTGCCCTACTCTAAAATCTTTATCCAAAACTTTTCTGACCCAGATTGTTGCGGCCATCAGTGGGAGTCTGACAGAAGGAATGAGACTAGACTTGGGCTGCTGGTGGATTTTGGAGTGTGAGAAGATTCACCAAGGTAAGCTACTGTGATCAGGAGAAAGATGGAGAAAATAACTTGGCAAACACACAACAAGAAGCACAATTAAAACAAGAGGTCACAAGGAGGTTTGAAAACATTTTTGCTACAATGTGATCAAAGACAGGAGAGACAAGAACATGCAGAACTCTCTGAATACTGACCAGGGTAAACAGAAAAGAACCCCAGAGCACCACAAACCCTCAGCCCCTGGTAGACATCATAGAGTAATCTAAGAATAAGGCCCAAAACAAGAGAGTTGCAGAGATAGGACTGACATTTACCTACACATCTGTCATTTCTTGCCTCATAGCCTTCAGGACAAGTTTCTCTAACGTTCCTTCTAGTCCTTGAGAGAGGTATTCTGCTGTTCCTATACTCTGAGAAGGAGCTGTAGAGATTTGAGGAGTGCCTGTGATAGTGCTGCTGTTGCTGGTTGTCTCTCCCAGGGGAGAATTGGCCATAGTTATAGCTACTGTAATAGGCCCCAGAATTTGGCAGCCTCTCCAAGCCGGCGCAAGATTTCCCATCACCCAACAGCTGTTGCCCAGGTGCACAGAGACACTTGAAGCTGCCCGGGGTGTTGGTGCATTGAAAGGCACAGGGTTTAGGCACTTGTTCACATTCATTAATGTCTGCCCATGGCACATGATCCAGAGCCACAAACCATGTGGAAAGGAGAGAAAACAAACAAACAACAACACGTAACTATACGTATATATACACACAGATACTCATCTGTCTGAGGAACAAGCTGAAGACACATAAGTGAGACCTCGAGGGCAGTAAAACATGGAGAACACGATGCCAAGCAGGCAGGCCATGCTGTCCTGGACTGGACCACACCTTTACTCTGGAACAAAGGAGCCTCTGAGGCTCAGTGTGACTGTGCTTGCTCTGGACAGGAGCCCTGCTGGAGGGCTTGCCTCAAGGGTGCAGTGTTTCAGCCTCAGCTCTTCATTTAGTAATGGTCTTACCATTTAGTAATGGTTGTTTTTTTTCCTTAAGTGCTACACACTTAAGGACGAGTGGGAGAAGCTGCCAGGCCCTTCTTTAAAAAGGAGAGTTCTTAACTCAGAGCCTTCCGGAGAAGTGCAGTGCTAGGAATTCACTACCTAGCACAGGGGGAAGAGGAACAGGCTCCAGTGTGGTTACTGTGGGGAAATCACGGAATGGTTTGGGTTGAAGGGACCTTAAAACCCACCCAGTGCCACCCCCTGCCATGGGCAGGGACACCTTCCACCAGCCCAGGTTGCTCCAAGCTCATCCAACCTGGCCTGGGACACTTCCAGGGATGGGGTCAGGGCTGGAGGACGAGTTTAGGGCTGTAGGGGGGAAGGAGGTTGGGTAAGTTCTAACCAGTGATTCTGTTATTGGTCATTCCAGCTGTGACAGCTTGGAGACTTAACAGCAAATATTAATCCACTTTTATACAATTAAAAATAGAATTATTTTTGTTTTCCTAAGCAATGAGGTTTTTAAAGTTGTTTTCCTTTAAATTGCAATCCAAAATAATTTGACCCACCCCATCCTTAAACCAAAGCAGAGTGCAGAGCACGTAAGGTATGGTAAAGGGTTTAGGGTACAACATGCTGGGTGTCCTTCACTCCAAGGAAAGTAACTGGGAGTGCTCTGCAGGACCTGACCTTCCCCCACAGGTTCTCTGGCACTGCCACTAAGAAATTTCCTAAAATTTTCCTCAGGTTACTTCAGTCCCAGTTGGAAATTTGACATCACTGTATTTCTTTTCAAACTTACAGTCTTTCTTCACTAGAAAAAGACAAGAATCTGCTAATTCCAAACAACTCTGCAATGTCCAGAAATAAATAACCCAATATTAACACACATCACAACATATGACATCACAACTGACATATATTATAAAACTTTTTGTAACTAGAAACTAAAAATTATTTTAGTAGTGACTCAGTTATTTAATATTAGTGGATAATGTGTATTCTTTCAACTATTACTGTAAAAATGCCATTAAGCCAATGTTGTTATACTTCCTCTGAACAGAGGATTTTCGAGTTTGTAACACTCCAAGCCACAACTGCATGATAATGGTATTTTAAAAGCAATACTGCCAGAAACATAGTAGAACACTACACTGCGTTTTTATGAAGTGTTTAATATCTGATATAGTTAAGGGTTTAAAGAATTTGGGGGGGGTATTAATAATTAAATGTTTTAAGAGTGGGAAATCCAGGAGTAATTATTGCAGTGATACAGTATTTTCCAATTGTTATTGGGCAAATACACAACTGAAGCTTTATAATATATTAGTGAAAATCCTTAGGGTAGGATTGTCAGGTTTTGCAAACAAGAGAAGAACTTCACTTTTTGTATGGCAACAACTAATCTGAATTTAAAATGTATTAATTTCATTGGTTTTCACCCTAAAACTTATAATTTCCTTAGTATTTTTAAGTGCTGAGTTTTACATTCTGTACATGCATAAAAGACACTAACAGTGATTCTTTACGACAACCAATGCCCCTGGAACAAGATGTGAATGAGCAACAGAAGAGTATCATAGAATGAAAGAAAACAGGTGACATTTGGAGCAGTTTCTTTTGCAGGGGCAGCCTGTGCAACGCAAGATCCCAGAGAGTCACCTGCATTTACCCCATGGCTGTCCCTGTGAGAAGAGGTCACTGAGGGGTGGTAACCCTAACAATTTACAAGAACAAGGCAAAATTACTTTAAAATAGCTATGTTTTCAGGTTTTCTTAAAGTTGAAGAACAATATTTAATTTTATATTATAGACAGCCTTGCATGAGTTATATACAAACATGCTTTATAGCAGCTTTTTGTGATGCCTTCCCACCTGTGCTCTGATATGTTGAGACTCCACAGAAATCCTGTAATTCAGTGGATTTTATTAACATGTGAACTAATGCTTTGGATGAATCTATATTTTAAATATGTTTTTAAGCAGATAAAAATTGAAAGGATAAAAATTCAAGTCATACTTTTAAGAGGGAGCTTTCAGTGGTCCTTGGTCAGAAGGTAGCTTTAGGGCAGCTGCTGGTGCTCTGTGGAAATCCACAGTCCTAGACTTCATCTAGTTTATTCTTGCCAGAAGTTTAAATGGTTTTAATATATGTTAAGGAGTCTGGGATTGATTTTATTTCAGTAGAGATGCAGATGGTGGAAGTAATATCTTGGTCTACAGCCAAACATTTTCTTACTGCAATTTAATCTCTTACAAAAAAAAAAAAACCCCAAACATCTGGTAGTTCAAAATCTTAGGTTGTTAAAAAAAAAAAAGAAAGAAAATAGCTGATCTTGGAGAAGTCATGAGGGAGGGAGGAATGCTTCTCTGATCCGCTACACGAGAGCAACCGCAACCAACCTCACTTCATGTCAAATGGGTCTATCCTGCCTCTTGCAACACACTCCTTCGGGTGCTCTCCATAGGGGAATCCCTGTGGGACTGCCTTCAGGTGTGAACCAGTGCAGGCCAGGGGACAGCCAGGCACAGCAACAAATCTCACCTGTTTTTTATAAAAGAAGCCCCCTGTGGAAGAGTCACTTGTCACATCCATCCACCAGTGCCCTGAGACTCTTTTACATTTTGTTTTCAAAGTACGGCCCCAAACCAGTCTCTGTTTGGAACCATTTAGCTTTGACTGTTTTGAACGGGCTGCTTGGTTTCAGATAGGCAGTTTGGGAATGCAGAGCAAACTCCTCTCTCCAGCAGAGCTGTGTGCTGGAGCAGCCAGCCCGGGGGTGTGAGAGGAGGGTGATGTGCAGCTTACCCACACAGGCCCTGCCCGTGGGCTGTGGCCGGAAGCCCCGTGGGCACAGGCAGCGGTGACTGCCCCACGTGTTCTCGCACAGCTGGGGCGGGCGGCACTGGTGCGTCCCAGCTCGGCACTCGTCCACATCTGCAGGGAACAGGAAAGGGGACGGTCACCCTGGGGTTGCAGACTCCCAGTGTGCAGGGAAGGCAGAGAAGCCTGTGTGCATCTGGCCCTCTCCATGGATCGGCCTCTGAGTGCCCACTGTTCTTCCCTGGTGCCCGAGTCAGGCACTGCTGTCTAACGTGTGGTCCCAAGCACAGCCTGGGTCTCACAAGCTGAAAGCAGGTTTGGGGCAGGTATAGAGAGGAATTTCTCAGCTGTTTGGCATTTACAGACACTTTTCCCATAAATTTTCAAAACTTTCCATTGAGGTTTCCAGTGTGATCAGCTATTCTCCAAAGACAGAGAATCCATCTTCCTGTGATATCATATATGGGACAGCTCAGCCTGGAGAAGGCTCCTTGTGGCCTTTCAGTACTTTAGGGCTTACAAAAAACCAGCTTCCTGTCGCTCCAGACTCCCAGCTCCCTTCCTGCCTGGCTGCTCTCCAGCCACTCTGTCCCCAGCCCGGGGGGCTGCCGGGGTTGTTGTGGCCAAAGGGCAGGACCTGCACTTGGCCTGGTTGAACCCCATCCCCTTGGAATCAGCCCATGGATCCAGCTTGTCCAGGTCCCTCTGCAGAGCCCTCCTGCCTTCCAGCACATCAACAACCCCCCCAGCTTGGTGTCATCTGCAAATTCACTAATGGTGGACTCCATCCCCTCATCCAAATCATCGATAAAGATGTTAAACAGGACTGGGCCCAGCACTGATCCCTGGGGACACCACTGGTGACTGGATCCCAACTGGATGCAGCCCCGTTCACCAGCACTGTCTGGGCCCGGCCCTCCAGCCAGTTCCTGACCCAGCACAGAGTGCCCCTGTCCAAGCCATGGGCTGCCAGCTTTTCCAGGAGTGGGCTGTGGGAGAGGTGTCCAAGGCTTTGCTGAAGTCCAGACAGACACATCCCCAGCCTGCCCCTCATCCACCAGGTGGTGGATAAGCAGCAAGGACCTGAGATCTTGAGTCAGAGCTCCTGAGCCAAACTCTTAAGAAACAATGGAAAACCAGAGGCGGCAAGGACACATCTCTCAGAACTAATTCAAGAAAGTTCAATATGGATGTTAAGTTAAAATTGAAAAAAAGTTGGTGCCTTAATATGTGCAACTGTTAATAACAGGAGAAGGACAAGCTTCAGGATTATTTAAAAAAATAAAAGTCACCATAGTCCCTGTGTTTCTCATCACCATGGAGTGAATCAGTGCTGCTACTCACCAACGCAAGTCCCATTGTCTGCTTTGGTCATTCCACTGGGACACAGATCGATGCACTTGTAGCCACCACGGGTGTTCTTGCAGAGCTGATCAGGCCTGCACACGTTCTGCCTGCACTCATTGACATCTTATTCAAACAAAAAGAAACAAGATAAACAAAGCCTGGACTCTATATAATGAAATTACACCTGATCATGCATTTGAATCATTTCATGCTCATGCATCAGTCAGCCCAGTTCCTGCTTCCTCTGGCTTTTAGGAGTGCTTTACAGATTCAGAAATACAGACCAAGTGTATCATCACAGCAGGATTTTCCTTCATAAACAAACAGAGCAACAAACAAATGTTGAACTCAGTCTGCTGGAAAAAGGGAATGGACACTCAGAACTTCATCCCTACCCATGCATTTTCTGCCCTTCAGCTGGAATCCTGGGTCACAGCCACAGTGGAAACTTCCTATGGTGTTGAAGCAACGCTGATGGCAGGAGTTGGACTCTTGGCACTCATTAACATCTGTGGAACAGCACAAAGCCTTGGCACTGGAGCTGGGAATTGCCCTGTGGGCTCAGTTAACTGAGCTCTGGCTGTTACCCAGTGAGTTATGCTCTCTCATCTTTGTAAAAGACAACACACACAAACCCAAGAGTGTTGTTATTCCCTGATTGGATTTTAAATTTATTGCTAAAGACAGAAAAAGCAAAAGGTTAAAAAAAAA
>NW_020955884.1:27537-88442 GCF_003031625.1 Empidonax traillii
CCTAAATGCAGCCCCACACCCCACACAGCCTAAATGCAGCCCCACACCCCACACAGCCTGAGTGCAGCCCCACACCCCACACAGCCTAAATGCAGCCCCACACCCCACACAGCCTAAATGCAGCCCCACAGCCCACACAGCCTGAGTGCAGCCCCACACCCCACACAGCCTGAGTGCAGCCCCACAGTCCACCCACCCTGGCAGCCGAAGCCATCAGCTGTTCTCCGGAAGCCGCTCCCACACCGGAGCACACAGCGGAAGGAGCCCATGACATTCTCACAGTCCTGGCCAGGGTGGCAGCTGTGCCCTCCCAATGCACACTCATCGATGTCTGGAATGAAAAACAACCTGAAAACCCCCGTCACAATGGAACACAGCACCCTGAGCATGAGCAGCTCGAAATACTAGCTGATTCCACTCAGGTATGAAATAATTACAATACCACCAATAAACTGCATTCTTATAATGAGCAATGGTCCAAATAGAACCTTTCCTTAGCAATGTGAGGGACTTTTAAGGCGTTTTAAGGCCTTAAAGGATCTAAGGGGCGCTTTGTATCCAAGCTGGCCCCAGCAGCACCTCCCTTACCCTGGCATGTCCTGCCGTCAGCAGAGATAGCAAGGCCTTTGGGACAGGAGCAGTAGTAGGATCCTACGGTGTTATGACAGGTATGGGAACAAGGATTTCCCACAGCACATTCATCTTCATCTGGAACAAGGAAACATTTGAAAAACCAGTGAGACTTCACAAGAAACTGCACCAAACTGACCCTTCCTCAGAGGTAAAGCTACAGGGCAAAACTGGACCCAGTAATGGAGCAGCTTCTGTACAACTCCCTTCACTGACAACCTTCCAGGGGCCAAAACAATAAGCCCACTGAAATATCTCAGATGACTGCTCACTCAACCAAGCATGACTCATCCAGAGAGACAGCCAGAATGCTCACACCCTTCTCTCCACCTCCATCCAGCAGGTCAGGTAAGTCCTTCCTTGCTCTGCAGGTGCTGAGGCTCCACGTCCCTCAGGTGTATCTGAGGTACTGAGTGAGGAAAAGGATACCTGAACACTACTCACATTCTAGGTGAGTCTTCATCTGCCATTGGAACTGACACTTTCTGAAGTACTGCATGCTTTGAAACTCTTAACTAAAACGTGGTGTAGATGCCGGTGGTGAGCACTGTGTCCAGCTCTGGAGATCTCAGTACCACACAGACACGGACCTCTTAGACACGGTCCAGGGAAAGTGATGGAGGTGCTCCAAGGGCTGGAGCACCTCTGCTCTGGACACAGGTTGGGAGAAGAGAAGGGCTCCAGAGTGACATTACTGCAGCTTTCTAGTACCCAAAGGGGCTCCAGGAAAGCTGGAGACGGACTTGGGACAAGCAACTGGAGGAACAGGACAAGGGGGATGGTTTCCCACTGCCAGAGGGCAGGGTTAGATGGGATATGGGGGAAAATTCTTCCCTGTGAGTGAGGTCCTGGCACAGGTTGCCCAGACAAGCTGTGGCTGCCCCTGGATCCCTGGAAGTGTCCAAGGCCGGGTTGGAGCAACCTGGGCTAGTGGAAGGTGTCCCTGCCCATAGCAGGGGGTGGGATGACTTTTAAGGTGCCTTTCCCACCCACCCCACGAGTCTGTAGTTACCCCATCCACGTCCATCAGTACCTGAGCAATAAGGCCCAGATGAGTCCAAGCCAAACCCAGCAGGGCACTGGTTGCTGCGATCCCCTGGATGGTAAAGGAAGCACATGTTACTTGGGGATAAAAACATGGCCATTTTATTACTTTAGCGTTAAGAATTGCAGCCCAGCTATTTATAATGTATTTACTATACTTGAATGGCAAAACCAAAACTTTTAAATCCAGCCTTTAGCAGTTTTTCTGCTTGGGCGGTAAAAGTCAGTAGTACATGTTTTATGCTGGTTTGAATAACATGAAGTGGTGTGTGGAGGTTCCCCTTGGAGTGACTGCAAGCTCCACCTCACTACTACCTGATTTGGAGAAACCTGGTCTGGTGTAAGGTGTCCCTGCCCATGGCACAGAGTGGGACTGGATGGACTTTAAAGTCCATTCCAACCCAAATCAGTCTGGGATTCCATGATAATTTCCTTTTAGAGAATGAAAGGGACATGCAAGGAAATGGAACTATTTTAGGTTAACTTTAAGGCGGCTGGAGATGCCTTTGGCAGTGAGGGTGAGAACCAGGGGTGGAGGAAGTGCAAACTGCAGTAGCTCTTAGGTGTTAGTCTGTGGGTACATTATTGAGACAGGCAGGTTCTCAAGATCTACAATAAAGTTACCCAACTGTCACCAAATTTCCTTTTGAGATGATAGGTAATGAATTCCAGGAGAAGATGATATAATTTTTCCATTGTTTAGATTTCTGGGAAAGACTAGAGCAGTACCTTTTGCAATGGAAGCCTGGATTTTGAAAGCCACAGCTTCTTCCTGTGGATCGTAGTCCGTTGCGATGGAGGAAGCATGGAGTGTTTCCACCAGGAAGGGCATCTTCCCCTTGGTGTAGTCGTAGGTGATGGAGTGGTTCCAGGTGTAGGGAACGCTGACTCCATCCACGGTGAAGAGCCGGGTGGAGTGGGCGTACAGCTGCCCTGGGCCACTCTGGATGTAGTCCTCTGTGTAATCCTGAACAGCAGCATTTGGGCATCAGCTGCTGAGTGCAGCCAAAACCCGTGCCATCTTGCATTTTAAAGTTGCATGAGAGTTCAGAGAAAGGGTTTTATCTTCACAGCTGAACAAATGCTATTTCAAACACACGTGTCCTTTCCACTCTTATTTTAACTGCTGAACCTTAACAGTACCTGGTGCATTTCTTTACATAAGAAACAGACCGATGTACTGAGGAGACTGACGATGGAGGCCACAGCACTGCCAAAAACCTGAAAGTGATCTTACTCTTTAATAACAGTCTTTTGAGGTCTGAACATTTTGTTTGTATTCGAAGTCAGATACCAACAAACGTGTTAAATAAACACTCAATAGAGAAAAATTCTGCCACTAAAAAGAGGTATAAATATTGGACATACAATATATTGCAGTGTAGCAAGATATCAACAACTTCATGTGTATTTATTGTACAGTGGGATTCATACAGTGAAATACTGGTTAACTACCACTAACTAATTACTAAATCAGAGAGGCCAAAGATGCCCCTTTCCAGCTCTACCAAAAGCAACGCCGACATGCCTGGAATAACTACCCTGAAGACCCTTCTCAGCACCACCTGCCAACATCTCAGATTCTTGAGAGACCAACATCACCTGCCTGATGACAACTTTTTGCTTTCAAAGGCAACAGCAGCATCCGTCACTTAAACCAGGCACAAAACAAGCCACATACAGTACAACAGTTTTCAGGAGTTAGTGTTTACTGCTTCAGCCTAGATGAGGAGGGAGGGAGGAAGGGATGGCAGCTTTACCTTCACGTTGACATCAGCCAGGGCCGGGAGCTGCAGCACGTGGCCGCTCACACCCACGTCCAGGAGCAGGGCCCCGTCGGAGTCCAGGCCCCGCGCCACGTGTGTCAGCCGCAGGATCTCACCTGGGGATTGTCAGAGCACCTTGGTGTATCCACCTTCTCAACCAGAGGCTCCTGTCACCACAGGCCATCTGAACTGGAACCCCCTGACGAGTTACTTTATGCTTGCATTTTCTAAGGCGTACCATGGCCCATCACAAAAACCATGGCATGTTTCAAACCACAGCTCTAAAGGCTGTATTTAAGCCTCAGGCACAGTCACTCAGAAAATACTGGTGGGAGCACAAGACTCAAGTTTCAGCAGTGGTCCTGTGCTATTCTTTAAGGATCTATCCAGCTTAACGGACATGGAAAGAGCTGGTCTATCCCAGGGAACTCACCAGTTGCAAACTCCACTTGAGTTTCTCTCTTGAAGACAGCATCAGTGAGCGTGAACCCGTTCATCGCTTCCCCAATTTCTTTGGCAGTTGTCCAATAAACTGGGCTGAGTATGGAAACGAGCTTTCTCATGGCTGGGCCTGAAAGAATGACCGCAGAACATCAGGGAGCTTTAATCCGAGCATCATGTGACCCACATCCCCAGGAGTGAATGAAGACCTAAAACTAAGGTAACCCTTCAGATCTAAACCAGAAGACAGGATATATTGGTGTACTCAGAGCAAAAAAAAGTGATAAAAGTGAAAAAGCCTACCAATGCTCCGAGGGACGTTTGTGATCTTTGCCCATATGACTCTGGTGTCAGAGTCTGGGCTGTCCATCACTGTGGCGTTCAGGAAAGCAATCCCAAATTCCACATCATTAATGTTGCCAATGATGCTGCCCTTAGCACGGGCAGGCCCACCTGTGCAGGGGAGGGAAAAAAACGGGCCGCATGATACGCGCTGTTGGATATTGTAGGGGAGATTGAATTAGGTCAGCTGGGCAAGATGTGAGAGAGCACCAGTGAAATCAGGAGAGCCACGGGCTTCCCCCACACTGCACAAGCTGTAAATGAGCTCACCGGGACACGCGTGGGTGTTGCACCGGGATATCTGGGAGGAGTCCCCGGGGCAGGGTCGGCCCCGATTCGATGGGGCTGGGCTGCTGCACAGGCGCACCCGGCTCTGCTCTCCCCCTCCACAGGACGCAGAGCAGGGGCTCCACGGCTGCCACTGCCCCCAGTTCCCATCCACTGGAGAAACAGAGAATGAAGAAAGCCATTTTTCAGTTTAAATGTTTCAGACGGCATCAGTCATGCTTAAGTTCATTCCTCCCTGAGGGAAGCAATGTGTTAAAGGAATAGCTCAAATAAAGGAATAATGTGTTAAAGGAATAGACCAAACCATCTTAATGGGCAGGTGTGAACCTTCTCCCTCAGAAACATACCGGAGGAGACATTTTCATATGCTATGTCCTGGTTTGATTTATTCCTCTCCTTTGGGAAAATCTAACATGTGAAGGGCAAAATCCTTGTCAGGTGACAGTCATTTAAAAAGGGAGAGAATTATTAGATTGTATGAAATCATAAGGAATTAGAAAGATTTTCACAGAATCCAAGAATGGTTTGAGCGGGAAGGGGCCTTAAAGTCCATCCAGTCCCACCCCCTGCCATGGGCAGGGACACCTTCCACCAGCCCAGGTTGCTCCAAGCCCCCACGTCCAGCCTGGCCTTGGGCACTTCCAGGGATGGTCCACATTCCTTCCTTAGTATGAAAGTCTCCCACACGTTACGGGATGCCTTCCAGGGCAAGCAGCCTTCGCCCTGCTGTGGTGAGCACTCACCTGGGCACAGGTCGGTGCTGCACCTCTGGCTCTGCACGTCTGGCCCGGCGCAGCCCCTGCCGCCGCTGGCGGGGCGCGGGTTGTCACAGCTGCGGTGCCGCCGCATCTGGCCCCCACTGCACGTGCGGCTGCAGGTGCCCCAGCTGCTCCACGGGCCCCAGTTGCCATGGACTGAAAAACAAGTCACATCCGATCTGTCTTCCTCTTAATAACAGTGGTTTAAAACCAGAGAGGAAAGCAAGGAAAACACTTCCGCTGGAGAGTAACTTCTTACTCTTTTCCCAAAATGAAAACAACCAGAGCTAAGAAAGGGATCCATTCAGCCCCCTGATTTTTGTGGGAGTGTGTGACTTGTGGAGTGCATCCCTCCCCTCCTGCACAGCCCCAGAGCTAGGGAGAGGGTGAGCAGCCCGACCCAGAGCACTTACTGGGGCAGGGATCGCTGTTGCAGAAATCCATCTGAATGTCGCTCCCTTCACACTTGTGTCCCCCGAACTGCGGGGCCGGGTCCGAGCAGAGCCGCGTCCTCTGCCTGCTGCCCCCCCCGCAGGACACGCTGCAGGCACTCCAGCTGCTCCAGGAGGCCCATTTCCCATCCACTGCAGACAGAGCCACGGCACAGTTACAGTCTGACTTTGGGAAGAACAAAGCAAAGCAGTGCTACCTCAGGAAAACTGACAGTGGGAGGTCTCAGACTCTCTCCAGAACATCTCGGCTACACAGGGATTCCTACACAGGAACCTGGGATTTCTGCTGGGTGAGGGAGGGACACGACCCACCCATGTATGTTGGCTCCCAGAACCTCCCGTGCCCTGGGCTGATCCCCCAGCGTGGGCAGCAGGGCAGGGGGGATTCTGCCCCTCTGCCCCTCAGGTGAGACCCCCCTGCAGAGCTGCTCCAGCCCTGGGAACAGCACAGCAAGGACATGGAGCTGATGGAGAGAGTCCAGAGGAGGCACCAAGATGACCAGGGGGAGTGAGCAGCTCTGCTGGGAGGAAAGGCTGAGAGAGCTGGGATTGTTCAGCCTGGAGAGAAGGCTCTAGAGTGACATTATTGCAGCCTTCCAGGGCCTTAAGGGGCTCCAGGTGAGCTAAAGAGGGACTTTGAACATGGGCCTGAAGGGACAGGACAAGGGGGAATGGCTTCCCACTGCCAGAGGGCAGGGATAGATGGGATACTGGGGAGAAATTCTTCTCTGTGAGGGTGGGCGGGCCCTGGCACAGGGTGCCCAGAGAAGCTGTGGCTGCCCCTGGATCCCTGGAAGTGTCCAAGGCCAGGCTGGATGGGGATTGAAGCAACCTGAAATAGTAGAAGATGTCCCTGCCCATGGCAGGAGGCTGGAACTGGGTGATCTTTAAGTCCCCCCCAACTCAACCCATTTTAGGATTCCATGGTTCTATGATTTCCAGGAGTGACAGTGAGAGAAAGAGATGGCCTGTCTTTTAAATAACCTGTAAGCCTGACCAGAATCCTCATCCTCTGGCTGCAGCTGCACTGTCTGATGATGGAGCCATCACCACCTTCTCCACCCCCTTCCTAACCCACCTGTGATTTACTGGCTCTGCAGTTTGGATAACAATATCCAGCACCAATGGACATTACTACTCAATGATCTCACGTGGGGCAGGTCTGAGCAGCTGAGCAGGGGGCGTCTCTGGTCTCCTAAGATGTGGTGACACAAACTGTCAGGAGCATATCCATGTGAGCACTGGAGTTGGGGGCTAAGAGGCTGAGTAGTCCCAATCCATTTGTAAACAACAGCATGCTCAGCAGCAGCGCACGGAGCTGGATAAACATGCAACATGGGGCCCTCGGGTGCTCCACTACCACGAGGTCAGTTCTCTCTCCTACCAGCTGTGGTCACAATGGGGACTCAGCGTAGGATCTGGCACGTGAAAAAGGGAGTGTGAAGCCAGAAGGCTCAGTCTGAGCTACTGCACATTCCTCTCCATGGAACTTCCCTTGGTTATCCCTGCACTCAGCCAAATATAGAGGTCCTATTTCAAAATCGTGACTTCTCCTATCCACTCGTCGAAAATGTGGAAGGAAAGGATAAATGAATAACAGACCCCAGGAACATTTTTAAAAGATAAATGTTGGGGAAATCTGTAATTTAACTACCAAGGATTTAAACTGCTGCTTTTGTGGGGTAAAGGAAGAGAAGCAAGGAGAGGAGAAGAAATCCCATCCCTAGGGTCTATGGAGGGAGGCTAAGCATGTGACAGGGGCCAGGACAGTAGAAGCCTAGAAGGGGAATTTCTGCAGTACTGCAGGTTTAGAGCCAGCAAGTGCTGAACACAAGCCGGTGTGAGCGTGTGGGCAGCGCCCCTCACCTGGGCAGCGCCTGGGCTGGCACAGCTGCAGCTGGGTGTCGGCACCACGGCAGCGCGGCCCGCCATGCGCCGGGGCAGGGCTGGCACACAGCCGTGCCCGGCTCTGCGTGCCCTGCCCGCACGTCTCGCTGCACGGGCCCCACGGCAGCCACGGGCTCCACTCCCCGGCCACTGCAAAGGCAGCACACGTCACACACCGCCAACCGCAACACCGCCCTCCCTGAGGGTGCCCTGGAAACCTCTGCCTTGAGAAACAGCCGAAATGGATCGGCGGGATTGCTGGGGTGTCTGTGCAGGGCCAGGGCTTGGACCTGATGATCCCTGTGGGTCCCTTCCAGCTCAGCATTTCTGTGACCCTGTGAACACTTGATCAAATCTGGCATCTCCCAAGTTCCCTGGGTGGGCTGGAGGTCTGAGCAGGGGAAGGACAGCCTGGCCAAAGCTGGCACACAGCTCCAGGGTCACCAAGCACAGAGCTGTTTCTGCTGCCAAAATCTAGAGAAATAAGTCTCAGGCCCATAGATGAACATTTGGAATCATCATGGTAGCAGAGCCCGAGGAAAAGGGAAAAATCAATACAGTGAAAATTGGACAGAAGGGGACATCTCAGTGGTGAAGGTTCTGAATAAACTACATCTCCAGTGTGGGCAGTACTGATGAAACAGGAAGGAACCTGAATGTTCAGACAGTTGGGAGGAAGATGTGGTTGAAAATTAAAACAACAGAGGAAAATATACAGATAAAGTAATAAATTACCAATTGTCATTATTTACATGGCTTTTAAATAGTTGGTGATTTGGATCTGGGTTTTTTTTAACTGGCTTTGCAGAAGAGGTTTTAGAGTAGTGAATTTACTCTGTGTGAATGTGAGTATCAAGTACTAGAAAACATCAACATGTAAAATTTACATTTTTACTGATGTAAAAAAAAAAAAAAAATGCTGAGAATATTCCTTGCAGTTACTTTTGTGATTCCTGTTTCCAAGAACTAGAGCCATTCAGTGAATTACAACCAATTTTAAAACAAAAACACCCCAACTTAAATAAGCTGAGAGAATTTGGGTTTGGAGACAAAAAGAAATGTATATATGACACCCCTTATGCAAATAACTTAAACTCCTCGTGTTTTACCTGGGCAAGGCCTGACATTGCACATCACTGACTCCACAGCACTGCCCTTGCAGGGCTCCCCCCCATGCTGGGCCGGGGGGGCACTGCAGGTCCTGCTCCTGGTCCTGTTGCCGTGTCCACAGCTCTTGGAACACTCTTCCCACGGCCCCCACTCTGACCAGCTGCCATCCACTGAGAAACAGAAACACCCCCAGTTTTCAATAAGCAGTATTTTTTGGTATTTAATGAAAATTCCTCTTTCTTTACATGAAAGACAAAATCAGTTCCAACTGCTTAGAAAAATGACTCTGCCATGAAGATCTATGATGGTGATGGTTCATGGCCTGGGCACAACACAAGGCACATTAAAAGTATCAATTCACTGTGGCCTTTTGATTCTTAAACAGGGCTTATTAAATAGAGGGAGACAGACTTTTTACATGGGCAGACAGTGACAGAACATGGGGGAATGGTTTTAAACTGCCAGAGGGCAGGGTTAGATGGGATATTGGGAAGGAATTCTCCCCTGTGAGGGTGGGCAGGCCCTGGCACAGGGTGCCCAGAGAAGCTGTGGCTGCCCCTGGATCCCTGGAAGTGTCCAAGGCCAGGCTGGATGGGGTTTGGAGCAGCCTGGGCTGGTGGGAGGTATCCCTGCCCAGGGCAGGGGTGGAGTGAGATGGTCATTAAGGTCCCTCCCAAGCCAGGCCCTTCTGGGATTCCACCCGTGACTGAGGGAGTACCTGGGCACAGCCTGTCGTGGCAGCTGCGCACGTCGGTGTGGGGCCCCTCGCAGCTCCTGCCCCCGTTGGCAGGGAGGGGGTTGTTGCACTGCCGGACCCGCTCCTGGAGCCCCTGGCCACAGGTGACGCTGCACGCCCGCCATTCCAGCCAGCTGGAGAACCCGCCGTGCACTGCAGTGGGAACAGGGAGGCTGCTTGTAACGTGCTCGGGGTTACAACTCTCTTAGATGAATGAAAAATGCTCTTCCTGAGCCATACTTGGAAATCAAACTCACTTCATGTCTTCACTGCTGCAGAAATATCTTCCTGCAGCTCACAGACAATTATTGCTTATGCTCTGAAGGCTGCTCTTTAGAGGCACAGTTCAGTGATGTGTTCTGAGTACGGGGTCTAGTTCAAGACCCTTTCCATTATTATTTATGTCTCTCACTCCACACCCTCTGCCTCACCCAGCAGGATGGAATAAAACATCATGAAACAGAATCCCACTGACATCTCAGATGAGGCTTAACTTAGACCTTATTAAGGAAGATAAGATCAAATATCTTATCCATAAAATGTGGATAAGATAAAATCTTGGCCACGTTGGATCTCAGGTAAGGCTGTTACGGGCCAGAGTGGAAGCCACCGCTGGAAGTGCTGTGCACGTACCCTGGACCGTGAGGGGCACCGTGACAAGGACGGATCCCAGGAGGTTCCTGGCCACACACTCGTACCGGGCCGTGTCCTCGCGCCGCGCGGCCGCCACGCGCAGGGACCCGTTGGACAGCACGGCCACCCTGTCGTCGCTCACCACGGGCTGGCCCTGCCGGGACCAGCTGATGGCAGGGGCAGGTTCCCCCCTGGCCTGGCAGTGCAGCAGTGCCGTGGCACCGGCGTCCACAACGGTGCCCACGGGCTCCACAGTGATCACCGGGGGGCCTGCAAAGGACAGATCTTCAGGCAACAGCACTTCACACAGCTCCTTACTGATTTCATATCAAAGGGCTGGCCACAACGAGCACAAAGAAACCTTCAGTCAGTTTACTTTGAATAAAATTATTATTCTTGATCTTCCACTGGTAAAACAGAATCACGGGATCCTTAAGGCTGGAAAAGACCTTTGAGATCACCGAGTCCAACCATCAGCACATCACCTTCACCACTAAATTTGGTCTCCAAGTGCCACCAAACACACACACATGTTACAGTGCTCACAATAGGCTGGTTTAACATGGTTTAAACATCTGAGGACCAAAGCTGGGATTGGGGTCCCACTATAAGAGCATATGGTCGTCTTTATTATTAAAACATAGTTTTTTTCATCAAACAGGATGATACTGTTAATCGTGTCCAGAAGCAACTAAGACATAAGTAACAGACCCATGGTGCTTGAGGCTACAGTAGGAAGGGGATGTTTAGAAATTCTCCCACTAGCAAAAAAAAAAATTTACCATACTTTTTCTGCCATAAATAAAACATTGTCACTAAAAACTGGGATTTGCCTCCCATAAATTTCTTACTTTAGAAGCTGAGAGTCTAGTTCAATCCAGTTGTAGAAACATCCTCTCTAGTTAACCAGGAGAAACAGGCCCTTTCAGAAGGCCTGCAGTTGCTCTGCTTGAAGCTGGTTTCTAAGATGAGTCTCAATCCCCTTCTCTTCTTTAACTTTATTCACTCCTTAGACCAGACACTTAAATATTCATGATGAAATCTTCTCACAGCCCAGAGAAGTTGTGGCTGCCCGATCCCTGGAAGTCTCAAGGTCAGGTTGGAGCAACCCAGTCTAGTGGAAGGTGTCCCTGCCCATGGCAGGTGATCTTTAAAGTCTCTTCCAACCCAAGCCCTTCTATGATTTTATGAAAGATGAGACAAGTCTTAACCTACACGGCATTGCCCAAACTCCAAACCTTCTCTGGGAGCTGCCTCCACTATCCACGGGCAGGTGATCCCCCCCATCTGTGGCATTCCCCCTCCCGGGGCCTTACTCTGCAGTGTGAGGGTCAGGCTGCGCTCCACCACCCCAGCCTCGTTGGTAGCCACGCACTTGTAGTCACCAGCATCGTCATCCTGGAGAACAAAAGGGGGTCAGTGTTCGGTGCCCGTCCTGAGAGGGAAATTTCTGTGACACAAGGCAGCACTCCCTGGATCTGAAGCGCTCTGCTGTTAGATACTGCAGTACCTCAACATTTTGCCTTCATTAACAGTAAGCTGATGTGGTGCATTATTTTTATCATTCCATTTTTCATTTCCTTAACTCCTTCATGCTGATGATCACATTAATTTTTTAAACTAAAAGGAACTCAAGGGAGTTGCTGTTTTTAACCCCATTTCAAAACACAGACAAGAGTTAATGGGGAAAAAAAGGGCCTTATTCTTCATATTAGCAATTTAGATGTTGAGATATTTGCTCAAGGAGAATGCACTTGCTGACCCGACTTTGTAGAATCCAGGCTCTTCTAAGGTCAAAAGCAAAAGTCCCATTTAATTGGGCATGACCAACACACCAACAATTAACACACAGATTCCGGTCCTCCGACAACCAAAGAGAACTATGACCGCCTGTTCTTTTTTGGTCTCAGTGCTATGAGTCTAATTCTAGCCTGAATTAAAACATTTGTTAAAGGCAAAAGCAGAAGTGGATTAAATGTGTAGCCTCTCTCTTCCCAAACAATGTGCTCTGGAATACTTTGAGTAATATGAAGCTCCTGGTAGCAGAGCAGGACTCACCACGGTGCCGTAGATGGCGAGGGAACCGTTGATAAGCTGTCGGATCCTGTTGCTGATCTGGACCCCCACTCCCTTCTTGCTCCACTGGATGGTTGGAGGGGGATCTCCCCTGACCTCACAGTTCAACATGGCATTGCCCCCCAAGGGCTCAACTCGGCTGGAGTGGAAATCCCCCTTGAACACTGGGGGCTCTGGGACACCAGGGATGGCAGAGGCAAAATAAAATGCACTCAGTGAGATTGCTGGTTGGGATCATTCACCTCTGCCTTTCTGAAGTGGAAATTTCAACCTGTTTCAGTATTTCCCATTTAGCCATAGATGAGGTATCAAATGCTAGGGGGAAAGGTTTTAAACTGAGAGAAGCCAGGGTCAGATAGGATATTGGGAAGGGATTCTTCTCTGTGAGGGTGGGAAGGCCCTGGCACAGGGTGCCCAGAGAAGCTGTGGCTGCCCCTGGATCCCTGGAAGTGTCCAAGGCCAGGTTGGACGGGGCTTGGAGCAGCCTGGGCTGGTGGGAGATGTCCCTGCCCATGGCAGGGGGTGGAATGAGGTGAATTTTACAGACTCTCCCAATCCAAAGCTTTCCAACTCCACTCTCAAAACAGCTGGCTCTGTGAAACTGCCCAGTGGTGCCCAGAGCTGCTTCACATACCTTTGACATACACAAACCCAATGGCTTTGATAGAGCCCACTGTGTTTTCTGCTGTGCACACGTAGGTCCCGGAGTCATCCTTGGAGACCCTGTCGATGAGCAGCTCACTGTGTCCATGGACATCATCGTACTGAGCTGGAGGGAGCACAGGTACAGGGTCACTGCCAGGGTTCACACACACAGGTCATCACAGGGTTTCTGTTCAACAGCACTGCTCAGGGCCCCGTGACACTGCAGTTCTGAGACACCCCAGGAGTGCACAGAAAGCCACTGCTGTGACATTTGCCCACATGTATCTGTTCACTGAAGTCCTTCCTTAGTTTTGTTTATTAGTTGCTGATACTGAGTGTTTTGATGTGCTACACTATTGGCTATAGAAGAGAACAATTTCTTAATTATCTTCCTTACAGCTTTTTCTCAGAGGCCACTTAATTATATGACCGCATAACACTGAAGATATTCCTCACACAATCACTAACAGGCTTATTCCCTCTAGATTTTTCTTCTTCCTTACATTGAACTAACTGCAATGCCGCATGGGACAAAACTCTGGAGCAGAAGGGCCACTGGGGACCTGGTGTTACCCACCTGGAATGATGTTATTGTTGAAGGTCCATGTTATTTTGGGTACAGGTATCCCAGTTGCTTTGCAGGTTAATCTGAGCTGTTCTCCTTTGGTCAAAGCTACATCTCCAGGCAGTTCAGTGAAGGCTGGCAGCACATGAACTGTCAGGGTGACCGTGTGTGTGTCCTCCCCAGCAGCATTGGCAGCCACGCAGGTGTAGCTACCAGAGTCTTCAGGCTGCAAGGAAACGTGTTGGAGCAATTTCAGCTGTGATATACCCTACACAACACTGCAACTCCTAAAAATAAGAGAATCTCAAAAGGTCTGGAACAAGCATTCAGCAGAAATGCTCAGCTGAGCTCTTTCACTGCTCCAGACTCTAAGTATGACCAACACTTCTTTTCACCATTCCTGAGATTTTACCACTACATATTCATCACAGATTTTACTCCTCGGCGGAAAACAAAATTTTCATAAAGACTTTGTAATATTAAGAACAAGAAATCGAAATAAAACTATAGCTAATCCAGAGGTGGATTTTATCACTGCCAAACCTGTCCAGTAATAGCTTAAATTGAGGGAACTTACAACAACATTGTCCAAAATGAGGTCTCCACCTGGCACAGTCCGGTATTTTCCCACTATCTCTGTTAACAGCATGCCGTCCTTCTTCCAGCTGATTGTTGGTGCTGGAACCCCATCAGCCATACAGGACAGGACAGCCTGGGAGCCCTCCGTGGCCGTGTACTCTGTGTCCGTGCTGTGGATCCTGGGGGGAACTGTGGAGAAGTTTATTACAAAGATTTACCTCTGTGCATCATCCCAGCACTCCTGTAAGGGCAACACTGGTCTGAAGGGAACACTGCCTGGATCTCCTGTACTGTCTGTCTCCATCAGTGACCACCACCAATGACCACATTCCTAAATTCAAGCGACTGGCTGACACCACAACCCAGTAACACTACCCTATTACGTTGCACAATTTTCCTGAATTCCTCCCGTTCATCCTAGTTCCTCACTTTCCAGGGGGTCACACAGCATTTCCCTGCAGTCCCACTTATCATAGATTCCCAGAATGGTTTGGGTTAGAAGGGATCCTCCAGCTTATCTCATCCCACCCCCTGCCCTGGGCAGGGACACCTTCCACCAGCCCAGGTTGCTCCAAGCCCCACCCAACCTGGCCTTGGACATTTCCAGGGACGCTTCCACAACCTCCCTGGACAAGCTGTTCCAGCGTCTCCCCCTGTGCCAGGCGGGAATTCCTTACTGTGCACAGCCAGCTCCGTGCTGGAGGAGCTGGACCCCGCCGGGTTGGTGGCTGTGCAGGTGTAGCGACCGCTGTCCCCGGGCTGCACAAACACGATCTGCAGGGCACCAGTGCTCAGCACCCTCCTCCTCAGGGACTCCAGGATCTGCTGCCCATCCTTGTGCCAGCTGATCTCCGGCCCAGGGGAGCCCTCAGCCTCACACCGCAGAATGACAGACTGATCAATGGGAACAACGTACTCCTTCGGGTGGGACTTGATAACAGGAGGAACTGAAAGGAATTAAAGTCTTTAAAGAATTAGAAACATGGAATGCCTTCCTTCTCAGCGAAAATAGTCTTGAAAGCATGTTTTGATCCTGAAGTAGACACAGAACTAAAGGGAATAAACCTCCTGGGCTCTATTCAGTGTCATGGCAAACAGGAAAGCACCAGGTCCCTTTCAACTGCCCAGAATTGTGGCTGGACCAACAGAAAGAGTTTAAAAGATGATTTACCTTGAACTTTCAGTTTGATCTTCCCCAGAGCAGTGCCAGCTGAATTCTGAGCAACACACATGTAAGTGCCAGCATCTTCCACAGCTGCTCTGGCAATCTGCAAACTGCCACTTGGAAGAACTTTGTAACTGTTGCCTAAAACAAATATAAGCCAAGTGTGACCCTTTTGTTTTGTGTTTTGTTTTTAAACAAATAGACAGGAGGAACTCAAGCCTGAAAATCAGAAAAGAGAATGTCAGTGTCTGACAGCAAGGAGGCTGAGATCCAGGGTTAGGATACCTGAGGTGATGATGTTGATGCCCTCCTTTTGCCACGTGATCACAGGTTGAGGGGTGCCCGTGGCCTCACACGGCAGCGTGATGGGATTGTTCATGATGACATCCAACACCCCTGGCTGAGTCTGGATAACCGGTGGCTCTGTGGGAAAAGGGAAAGGCACTAGGCTGAACCTTCCAGGTTAGAAAAATAGAGAAGATAACTAAAACTGCAAAACCCAAGCAGGTTGAATCAGCAGCCCCCACCTTACCCTGCACGTGCAGCATGACGTGCCTGTGGGCAGTGCCGGCGGCGTTCCGGGCCACGCACGTGTATCGGCCCGCGTGGGCCAGCTGGGCAGAGGGCACCTCCACAGCTCCTGGGGCACAGACAGCATCAAACACAAGCTGCACTCTCTACTCACACACATCTCCCTCAGCATCCCTCCTAGGAGGTCCATATTTTTATTCTCAGATATTGGAGAGGGGATTTCGGGGGGTTGTTTGCATCAATGTAATTAATTACTTCAAGATATGCCCAACTGTACCCTCCTCCCACTGGTTCTCTGCAGCACAGTACCTGAGGAGAGAATTCTGTAGCCATCTCCTCTGGGAAGCAGCTTTATGCCATTTTTGGTCCAATGGAGTGAGGGGACAGGAACTCCAGAGGCAGTGCAGGAAATCAGGACTGAGGACAGTTTTGTTACCAGAAGGTCTGTGGCTTCGTCTGCTATGGATGGGGGCACTGGAAATGAACAGCAGTGCAAAGGTTACTTGCCCATGTTCACTTTTATAAATTCTTGGAAATAACTTATCTTTCTTGGGAATACCAGAGACTTATGGATATCAGCATCATAAAGGAATGAAATGAAAGTCTCATCTCAACATTGGAACGCCCCAAAGACATTCTGGGGGCCACACACATGTAACAGCAATATCCCCTCTACCTTGAACAGTGAGCTCAACTGCTCTTTGATCTTCTCCTGCATCATTTGACACAGAGCACTCGTAGACAGCAGTGTCATCCACCGTGGGAGAAATGATTACTAAGGAACCTGAAGACAGAAGTCTGAACAAAGAAAAAAGAAAGTGAAAGCCATTGAAACACTTCTTTCCTTTTCAGGTCATCAGCCCACTGAATTTGCTGGCTACACAAGATTACATTTATGCATGGCTAGATTCTTAAAGTGCCAAAATCATCCCTTAGAACTTTAAATCCATTGGGAAAAGAAAACACGTCTCACCTGTATGTATTGTAGTTCTGGTCAACACTAAGCAGGTGCCCATTTTTTTTCCAGCTAACTGCTGGTCTGGGAATTCCGGTGGTTTCACAAGGCAAAGTGGTTTGCACATTTACAGTAACTGTGATATTTGTCTGCCCAGGAGCAATCGTTGGAGGAACTGAGGACAAACAAAGCCTAATTATTCAGAATAATTATATAGAGATATTTATGTGCCCACACATCTCTCTCACACCTAAATATATTGAGTTGAACTGTCTGACCACACTGACTTAATTTTTATAAGGGGTAACTTGACAGAAGTAAACCTACTGAACAGGTAGCATAAGACGTGTCAGGTCTTTCTAGTTCAAGACAAGGAATAAATATTTTCTTCTCATGAACATTTGGGTTATATTCCTAAGGCTAGACATTTCTTCTCTGTTTCTTTTCACCTAAAAAGGGCTAATTTTAAATGGGTGTAAGTGTATTTCAGAGTTGTAAGGGCCCCGTTTTACCCAGGACCTGCAGGTCGATCCTCCTGCGCTCGGTGCCGGCGCTGTTGGTGGCCATACACACGTATCTCCCGGTGTCAGCCACCTGTGCGGAGTGGATGTGCAGGGACCCATCCTCCAACAAGGAGTACCTGAGACAAAGCCAAAGACTGCTGTCCACTCTCCAACCAACAGGGCCATGGGTTATCCTGGCAGTGCTGAGGGAAGATGACTCAGAACACAACCAGTGGCCTAAACACGGGGTATCTCTATTTGACCACATGGAGTTTTCTCCTTCATTGCACTTATTCTGATTTCACTCTTTCCCAGAGGAATGATGGAATCTAGCTGACATAGTGATTTCACATAAATCATACTGGATTTACAGAAAATGGTCAAACCCCTTTTTTATGGTTCCTCATTTAACCTTAATAAACCCTAATGAACACTTGTACTTTTTCTTTGAAATGTAACTGAATTCCTTACATTTGCTCAGTTCTAGAAAATGTCAAACTGCTTCCCTTAAAAACCATCAGAAGATAGAAACCATTCACTAGAATAAAAGTTGGTACTAGAACATGTATGAAAAGTTTTATGTATTAAAAAATACAGAATACGCTCTATTAGCTTTTGGCCTACATGACATTGCTTTTCTTCATCCCCAAACTATATATATATATATATATATATATATATATATATATATATATATATATAAAGATCATTCACCTTTACTGTTCAAAATCTTTAATATTAGAAGAATTACTATTACATTTGGCTCTAAAAGAAGGGGGTTCT
This sequence comes from Empidonax traillii, assembly GCF_003031625.1. NCBI lineage: Eukaryota > Metazoa > Chordata > Aves > Passeriformes > Tyrannidae > Empidonax > Empidonax traillii. The sequence continues at coordinate 45,427 of NW_020955884.1, forward strand.
TTTCCTTAAAAATAAAAGGATGAAACCTTTGGTACTGCTACTTTTCTGTAGTAGTACCCATGGCAGGCGGCTGCAACAAGATGGTCTTTAAAGTCCCTTCCAACCCAAACCCTTCTGTGATTTTATGATTCTATGACATTACACTTTCTATCACTGTATTTTTCCACATTTGAGATGACAGTATAAATATTAGTTCTGATCTGTGAAAACAAAATTACTTTCCAAGTCACAGATGTCTAATTACATTTTCTGTAATCAATACATTCTTAAATAGCAATGAGGAACATTTATGCTGACTTCTGGACAATACCTTGTATTGTTTCCAGTGAAAACAGCTCCATCCTTCCTCCAGGTGACTCTGGGGGCTGGGACTCCTTGTGCAGCACACTCCAGAAGGGCAGAAGCATTGATGTGCACCACAGCAGTCTGGGGACCGCTCCGGATCGTGGGAGCCACTGCAGAGGGAAAATTGCTGATGATGCAAAGAAAATAACTTTACACTGCAGTGATTGAAACTAAACACATAAGAATAGAGGCAACAAGTTTAGGATCACTGCAAAAACAGGAAGAAATTTCTTACCATTTTGAGCAGCACACTGTAACTGCCACGGTGCAGCAGGGGAGGAGAAAGAAACATTGGCTGAAATGCACTGCAAAGGTCAGCTCTGCAAGTTATGGGGTGGGGATCAAACAGAAATAGGGAAAAAACTCCTCCTCATCACCCGAGTGTGAGAGCAGAAGAGTGTCTCATCAGACTGGAGGTGAGAAAATAAACAGGTCTAAAATGGGCAGTGGTAGCACAGGACAAGTATTGAGCACAGAGCCCCTCAGGCCCTGTCCTATCCTGCTACAGGTGCAGAGAGGCTGCCACAAGTTTCAAGTAACCTTCCAAACCAGTGGTCAAGCCAGCTGTAAAACCCTGTCCCCAAGGGGCCACTGAAATGCTTTCGAAAGAATCTCTCTGAATTTGTCCAGGAGCATTTCTCTGTCCTGTATCTGGGGGTTCACTCTGAATGTGTCCTGACTCCCTATCAGGATGATGGCCAGATGCAGCTCCATGAGCAGGAAGCACAGACAGATGGAGAGTGAGCCATGGGGAGCCCCCAACAGGTCTTTGGGGACAGCTGTGGACTCAGACATGTGAGACCATACACAGTTTAGGCATGGTCTGAGTGGCCAACACATGGCTAGAAAGGAATCACTAATATTTGCTTCCTGCTGTCTGAACTCCTGCAGAAACGCCATGCAAAGATGAAGGTGCACAAGGCTGATCTATGATTTTACCATGCACTGTGAGCAGGAACTCCCTGGTCACCTCTCCTGCCACGTTCCTGGCCACACAGGTGTAACTGGCTGTGTCCCCCAGGTCAGCATTGTTGATCTGCAGGTACCGCCCGCCCGACAGGATCCGGACCCGCGGCGTTCCCTGAGGGCACAGACAGAGACATGGACACATTTAGAGCTTTACCATCATCCTCCTGGCCAAGGCAGAACATTCTTTCATTGCAGAGCAATGAAAACCTTAAAAAAGGGCATAGATAATTTATTGCTGGTTTAACTTCATTTACTTCCCTCAGGATAAGAGGGTAAACAAAGTTTTAAAAAATTATCATTGCTTACTGGTTCTCCCTTGAAACCCTTCCTAGGACTTGTGTCTGGAGGAGACAGCCTTTTGGGCTATACAGCCAGAGGGCTTGTGAGTTTTTAGAGAAAGGGGCAACTAGTAACACAGGATTCATGTTTTTATTATTATTCTTTTAATCTATGCACACTAGAGGCTGAAGGAATACAAGTTTCTCTACACTGTCCTTCCAGCATCACAGTCCTGCTCAGGTAGGTGTCAGCAGAGACTTAGCCAGTGAGGCTCACTAGCCAGGAGTTGAGTAGCCACAGTTCTGGATACAGGCTCTGTATCCAGATATCCAGCAGTTCTTCCCAGCCCTACAGTGACTCCACAGCCCCTGCCACTAGGGCAGGTCAGTCAGAGCGTTCTTACCACAGCCAGTCTGGGCCACGTCTGCACGAATGACTGATAGAAACATCAGCTGCAAGTGCTCAAAGACCTGACTGGATACAGTTCAGTAGAAAAAAAGAGCAGGAATTCAAGCTTTTCCAGTATGAGCTACCCACCCTGTGGATGGCATTGAAAGCTGACATTCCCATCTACTCTTTTGCCTAAGGGTCTGAGCAGACCGCTACAGAGAGGTGAAACTCCTCTGCTTCTCACTGGCACCCTGCAACGCTGGTTTCGTACCAGGCACCAGCTCCAAGCCTACAATGCAGGACACACAGCAGGGCTGGAACCTCCCCGGTGACATGAGTCACCCCCAGAGTGGATTAGAGACAGATTTTGGGTAATCACTGGTATTTCCTGTTCAGAACACAGCCTATGTGATGGTTTCTAAACAGAAGCATATAGATGACAGAAGACAGGGGGTAAAGCTATAATTTAATCCTTATGCTCTACTCAAGCATGTCAGAAAACCCATATTGGAAAAAATACAAATTCAGCAAGTTAAATAAAGCCAGACTAGGTCAAGAGGCTCCTGCTTACATCTTTTGTTAACCCTCAATGTGCATTTCCAAATCAATGAAGAGTGCCAGGACTTTAAAGCTACTGGAGGCCAGATCTTCCCACAGTTCTGCTACCAAAAAAGGTGGTGCTGCACAATTCCATCACTTAGGAAGCAGAAGGGGACCAGAGCAGACCTCATACTAGTGTAGACCTCAAAATCTGCCCAGTGGAAGACAACAAAACCACAAAGCCGTTCCCAACAGCAGTGATGATTTAAATGGAATTAACACTGCAACCTGAGAACATGACTTTCCCCAAACTTCTCTTGTCACTGTGAAACCTCAGGATTTCCAGGATAAGGAGGATGATATGTCAATAAGCACCTCCCTTTCCACACCAAGGGCACCTCTTTCCCAGCTATTTAGTAATAGAAGGCTATTACATTTCTCTGAGGTTGAGAAATCAACCAGGCATTGGGAAGGACACTGATGTTCTCCTGATACCTGGAATGTATCCATATAGGCTCAAGGCTGGGGAGGCCCTGGCACAGGGTGCCCAGAGAAGCTGTGGCTGCCCCTGGATCCCTGGGAGTGTCCCAGGCCAGGTTGGACAGGGCTTGGAGCAAGCTGGGCTGGTGGAAGGTGTCCCTGCCCAGGGCAGGGGGTGGGATGAGATAAGCTTCGAGGTCCCAAGAAGCCTCAGCCCTCACATACAAACATAAATCCATGAGGCAAGAGGAGAACTCACATTATGAAGCTAATTCCCAGGTTCCCAGCTCAGTACCTACGGTCATCACAGCCTTCCTCTGCTGCTTTGAGCCCTGTTGAATATTTTTAACAGCGGTTGCCTTTCATGCATTGTTTTCATTAAGTGCTGCTTTTAAAACATGAGTTTTCCAATGAAGACTAAGGCAAAAAGTACTCTTATATGTTATTTCCAAGCCTTGTTCAACCTTGTTTTCATAAAAAAACTCTACTATCCAATTAAGAAATTAACTGTTCAGATGCAGAATGTTTCTGTGAGTTTTGTTTCTAGCTGGTCCTTGGGCCATATTTAAGAACATAGTCTCTAGCAGCACTCTGTAAGACACATTCACCCACCGTATTCTTACTTCTTCCAGTGATACTTAATTCTTCTAAATTTACACTAGAGAGAGAGTCTGAGGAATGGTATGTCAGAAGGAAAGCAAAGAAGGAGAAATCTGGGTGAAGATTTAGTGATGGATCACAGTTAAGGGAGAAACAATTCAGCTGAATTTGTTTCCTCCTTATTAAAAAATAAAGATCAGTTGAGGGAAAATTATCAAATAACATCAACCAGTAACTGAACTTCAATGTTCAATTGAGAAGCGCCTGTTTTGTGAGTGATCCCCAGGATGGGAAGTAATAAATTCTTTCTGAATAAACCATCCTCATCTTGCTAATTGTCTCTCAACCAGCAAAGACTGGCACTACGGAATTCTGAGTTGGAAAAGATGCATCTGGTACAAAACTGTGGTGATTAGCAACCCATTTGCTTTGAAAGAATTTCAGTTCCTTTCTAAATGCTACTAGAGTAGGAGGATGCATAAAATAGCCAAAGGAAACATACAGTGCAGTCTTTTCTCAGCTACCTTTCCTGGAAGCCATTCAGGAGTTTACCGAAGGCTTCTAGCATTGCTCAGAGGATCCAGGAGGAGCAAGGGATCCCCCTAAAGGAAAAAAGAACAAGTAACAGCGGGATGGCCACTTCGCAGGTTGGCTGGCTTCAGTCAGGGCTACCTGGAGTTGGGCTGGGGCTACTCAGCTCTCTGGAGCTCATGTGCTGCACGGGAGGGGCGAGTGAGAAGAGCAAGAACCCTCAGGCACTGTGTGTAACCACTGCAGGGAGCCAAAGGCCAGAGCACGCCATGGAACCTCGGTACCTCCAGGAGCGCTCCGTTCTTCAGCCAGGAGATGGTGGGAGGTGGCACAGCATCTGACTTGCACTCCAGAATGACTTGTCTGTTCTGCAGCACGGTGAGATCCTGGGGCCTGCCAGTACCAGCAATGTTGGGAGGAACTGGAATAGAGAACAAAATCAACACCATACATATGCTATTGCAAAAGCTCCTTATTGAAAACTTCCAGTTTAGTTCTGAAGTTTAAAATAAATGTGATAGCTTGGTATCATTAATTAGTTCTACTTTTCAATACCTGTGTTAAATATATCAGTATATTTCACATCCTTTTCACAATAAACTTCCTAGTATTCAAAAACAAGATTTGGAATTCTAACAGAAATCAGGTGGAACTTTCCCTTCTAATTGTGTATCATGCTCACAATAACTATCCTTATTCAGAAACGTTAGTTATGATCATATGGTGCAATGTCACAGAATATGTCCTTGGTAAATGAGATGCTGATTTACCTTAGCAGCTCACACTTTGAAGGAATAGCTTTTTTTCCTAAGCTGAACTTACCATGCACTCGTACTAAATATTCCTTGTCATCATCCCCTGCTGGGCTCGATGCCAAACACGTGTATCTTCCTGTGTCCTCCACCTAGAGACAGGAACAACTTCAGCAGAAACCTCAGAATGTGGGAAAAGGTCAGCAAAACCAGGAAATACAAACATGGCAACAACATATAACAGGCAGCACTTGAACACAAACACAGCAGATAAGGAATGCCTGGAAAGAAAATTAAGTTCTCGAATACTGCATTGTTTTACCATGGTGGAATTGTTCAGAGATGGCTTAGGAGTTGCAGGACTCCATAAAATCTCTCTAGATGATGTGTCTCTAGCAATAAAGATGGAACTGGCTAAGGGATCAATCTAAGAAAGAGACAGGTTTGGGCACTAAGGAATTCCTTTTGTGCATACACAGTCATTAATTCCTTTACGGTTTCTCCTTCTTGTAAACTCCTCCTTGTAAAGCCAAGAAGTGTTTGTTATACAGACAAATCAATCCCAAGCCCTATCCCACTGCTGTTTGAGGAACTTCACTTGGCTGTCCACAGTTGGATCCAGTCTTTAGTTTAATGGTGAAGGTTTTTAAAGGTTGTTTTCCCTGGACTCTTTTATTGTAGGAATTAATCTGAATTAATCTGAAAGTCTTTATCTATTTTTTCCAAACTTGCACCCAGAAGGCTGCAAATGCAGCTTTTCTGTGTCATCAAATGGCTTTAGGAAAATCCAAGCTAATGGGAAGAGAAGGAAGGCTGAAAAGGAACTATAAATCACAAAAGAACAGCAAGGGATAGTAACAAGAGTCAAACAAGTAGAAAACTAACAAGAACAGATCACGGACAGATTAAAACCATTAAATTATTCATCCCAGCACTGACTGTTCTGCTTTGTAACACAATGCACCAATAAATAAAAAAATTATGGAACTCTGAAGTGAACATGAAGTAATAAAGCTCAAAAGAGGCTGAAGTGCTTGGGCACTCTCATCCCAGAATATTACTGTGTGTTCTCTATGGGAAGCTCCAAGGAAAGGTGATTTTGTAACAGGTTTTTAGGACATCTCTTAAGACAGTCCTAAGGCAGGCACTCTTTTGGGAATGCAGAACTGAGCCTATTTTGACACAAATATTCCACCTGAGCACTGGTTATTCTCAGGGCCTCTCTCAGCATATGAACATTATCAGTCTGCAGAAGTGGGCGCCCATCCTTCATCCAGGAGATTTTGGGGACTGGAATGCCAGAGGAGATGCAGAAGAGCTCAAGTGGGTTGTTAACAATGACAGAGAACTCTTCTGGTTCATCTGAACCATTGATGTGAGGTGGCTCTGGGGAAGGAAAAACATTTGAGTTCTTTATTGACTCCAAAAACCTAAAACAACTGACTGTGAAAGTCTATAAAACATGATATGCAGCCTTGGGGGTAGAGTTTGTACAATTAGTCTGCATTATATTATTTCTTAGTGTGTCACGAACTCCCTGAGTAACTCTCGTAATTTCTATCTGCCTCTGCCTATTAATTTGCATATTTTATGAGTTGCAATTATTCATTAGAAAACGTTTTCATAATCACAGGTAAAATATATTTTTCAGTTTCAGTGAATATATTCATATATTTATATATTCACCGTTGTACTTTCAGCTGTGCATCTTCCTGTCAAGCTGAATTTCTGCTAACCAAAGTTCTTAATTTATAGCATGTAGTTGTATTCATTATAGCATATTTCAGTACTTGGGAAATATATATACTATATTATACATTCACATCTTTTTAGGTACCTTTCACTTCTTTATTTCTCTCATTTATCATTTATTGAAAAGGCCAGGTTGGACGGGGCTTGGAGCAACCTGGGCTAGTGGAAGGTGTTCCTGCCCAGGGCAGGGGGTGGAACGGGATGGGCTTTAAGGTCCCTTCCAACCCAAACCACTCTGAATAGAATTGATAGAGTCTCTGGTCTATAAAAATACTCCTTATCCCTAGAGATTTTTTGCATGTCGTGTTCCTGCTCCCATTTTGCTGCACTCCAAGGTTAACACTCACCCAGCACGTTGAGGATGAAGTGCTTGCTGATATCTCCGGCTGCATTGGAGGCCAGGCAGGTGTATTTGCCCGTGTCTCCAGGCTCTGCTTGGAGCAGCTGAAGGATCATGCCCTGGTTGCTGGAGGTCAGGTGAGCCCCCAGGCCCAGGGGATGGCCATCTTTAAACCAGGCCATGGAGGGGGCCGGCGTGCCGTCGGCGAGACACTCCATGGCAGCGGCACCGCCCCTCAGCACCGTCACCTCCTCCGTGCCCCCTGCGCTGGCCAGGCTCGGTGGCACTGCCGGGACACAGACAGCTGGGTCACACACAGCACAGCCCAGAGGCAGTTCTGGATGGAAACAGCTGGCATGCAGCCACCTTTTGGCATTTCCCCACTCACATTCACATGTTAAAATTCACTGAGAAATTATATACTATTCTTCTTTCTAAAAAACCTGTGATGTGTCATGGGAGTTGGAACTAGAGGAGCTTTAAGGTCCCTTCCAACCCAAACCATTCTGGGATTCTGGGTGACAGTTCAAGTAAGGACTCTTCTAGGGTTAAAACACTTCCCATTTAGAAAAACCCCAACACATTGAAAAGCCAATGTTTCCCTCATGATTATAAGATACACTTGTGTCTGTCTGCAACATGGTGTTGGTGAGAAAGAAAAGTGGTTTAAGAAATTAAAAAACAAGATTCCTTACATAAAGCACTGCAGAGAAACTCACCAAAAACTTGTAGGTTGTAATGTTTGTTGTCCACTCCAGCCCTGTTAGATGCTACACAAGTGTATACACCAGTATCAGAGATCTGCACTCGGGCAAGTCTAAGGAGAAAAGCATTTTAAGCAAGCTGTAAATGGAATACGTGGAATCCACTATGGTATGGCTCAGATCAAATTTTACTCTTGCTTCCAAAAGTACTAGAAGATTTACGCTGATACAGCAAACAAGAACAGAAAATGGAGCTAGTTAAGATAGATGAAAACCAACCTGAGAACCTGCCCAGCTGAGAGCAGCCTGACTTGGGAGGAGACAGACAGAGGAAGGCCATTCTTCAGCCAGTGTAGCTGTGGTGAGGGGGTCCCAGAAGCAGTACATTCAATATTTAGAGAGGTGTCCAAAAGGGCAGTGAGCTCCTCTGCTTCAGCTTTACTATTGGCTATTGCAGGAGGCACTACATTTTGTAAATGTTGAAAAGGAAGGTATTAAAACAGACTATTAAAATTATTGCTCGTGTGTTACCTTGCAGGAAATCCTGCACCTAAGCCCCCCCAGGTAACCCAGTAAGAGGATCCTCATTTTGAATAGAGTAAATCCTCTAACAATAATATTGAGCACTAATATTACCCAGTTACACATTTCAAATCAGATGCACTTCAGAATGACAGTAGAATCCTGTGGCAAACAAGAGGGAGCTTCGAGCCTGAAGCTCTCGGGAAGAGAATGACAGTGCAGGAAGGGCCAACCTCGAGGGGACAAGCTGAACCCAGGGACAGGAAGGACTTGGCACTCAAACCTATGTCCTTCAATGAGACTTAAATAAAGTGAAGCCACACAAGAGAAAAGTTAATTTATTAACATATAGATTTATCTGCTGACTTCATTTTTAAATAGAGGAAGTTTCAAAACACCTAGTTAATTATTCTGGCTGGTTATACAACAGAACTGCTTAGGGGGATTTTTTGGTTTTACCAGTTAGTGTGAAAACCATGCTCTTGGGGGTTCACTGTACAAAGGAGGCCCAGCCACGTGCAGCCCCAAGCTCTGGCTCACTCACCACCCACTCACACACAACAGTTGTGTCAATAAGACCATTTAAGTTGGTTATTGCTTGAATTTCAACCAATGCAAACTGAACAAAAAACTCTGCTGCTGTGCAGAGCCATTCTCTCCCAAAAGATGTGATGTGGTCACTCAGGATTGTTCCTTATTATGTCAAAGATCATCTGCCTGTATCCCCATCCATTCTGAGCCTGTATAATGGGACAGATGCCTGCACAGCTGTGAAACCCTGCCCACGCAGAACTTTCCCCCTCTTCACTCCAGTCACTGTGCTTAATAAACACATTTTTCACAAATTAAATATCCACTCTCTACACTGCTAAAGAATCACACTCACTATCTTCTGGATGTCAAACTGTGGAAGAGGAGAATTTCCTTCAACACTCCATGATTTTTTTTTTTAAACTCAGGACGTTTAACTACTAGTTGCCTACACACCACTCTGTGTTTAGCTAATGTACTCTGATTGGAATTAGTGAAGATATGCTTGGGGCCGATTTCCTATTATACTACTTTTTTGTTGCATTAGTTTATCTTTCTCCACAAGAAATAAAAAAATCACCACAAGCAGAATTCCTCTATTATGAAATCCACTAAAGGAATTAATTCCTGTTTATCCCAAAACACATTTACCAGCGATTTCAATGCTTTTGTCACTGACAGAACATCCTGTGGAATATACTGTGATATCTACAGTAAATGCAATTGGAAACATGTATTTAGTATTCCACTGCAGACAGACATTCCTTTCTGGGCTCTCCCTTGGGATTGTGTACAAAGATGGGATTATGCACAGATTTTGGGTTCACATCTGCGAGAACTCACCATAGACATTCAAGTTGAAGATCCTGTCCTCCTCTCCTGCAGGGTTTGTAGCCACACAAGTGTATTTCCCTGTGTCCGAACCGAGAGCTCTGGAAATGTTTAATGTGCTGCCATCTGGAGTCACTCTACAAGAAGCATCACAAAGCACAGTGTTTGTTTAGTATTCCTCTGACCTGGCAAATAAACAGTCTGTCTTGGACAGATAAATAACTACCTCTATCCTCCTGGGAGTTTGGTGAGAGAACCATTGTGTTTTGCAAAATATTATTGTTAGAGATAGGCTAGGAAGTTTTTCCTAGAGATGACCTGTTTAACTTTGTTTTAGGATTCAGTTCCAGACAGGCTTTTGAAGAACCCATAATGAAAAGCATCAAGTAAAATGTTTCCATGCCTCAGATCTTTCTCCTCCAAAGGAACTTAATGGAACTTACTGACCTTAATAAACTTTCAGGAAGCTGATGAATTTTAATGGAATTTATTAACTGAGAAAGAAATAAGTATCATATACTTATCTCTGTTAAAAAAAAAAAAAAAAGAAAAGAAAAAAAAAAGAAAAAAAAGAAAAAATGAAAGTAGTAAAAAATTATACAAGATTTATAGAAGCTAAAGAGGAAGATGATGTTCTTAACTTGGCTAAGCTCCAACTCAGGCCCTTTTCACACTCCCTTCAAAGGGCCCTCTTTTATTCCCCCTCTGAGCCTTGAAATTATAGAAGAATATGCAGTGTCTGCTTATTTTTGCTTGCCTTATTCTTTGTAAATCATCACTGGCAACTGTTTTTCCATCCTTAAGCCATTGCAGGTTGGGTGTGGGCACTCCCTGGGCACTGCAGACCAGCTGGATGCTCTCTCCCAGCAGGACACTGACCTCACTTGGCATCTCAGAGCCAACAATGTTGGGAGGAACTGGAAATGCACAAAGGAGGGAAGAGGATTTAGCAGCAAGAAACATAACCTGAACCAGAAATAGTCCCACTGCAGTAGCACCTGAACAAGGTCTGGGCCCTGGCACAGAGTGCCCAGAGAAGCTGTGGCTGTCCCTGGGAGTGTCCAAGGCCGGGCTGGATGGGGTTTGGAGCAACCTGGGCTGGTGGAAGGTGGAAGGTGGGATGAGAGGAGTTTTAAGGCCTCTTCCAACCCAAACCATTCTGGGATTCTATGATCAAGATCATCATAGTCCTGTTAACAGCCACACAATTATTCCACTCCAACAACAGCCATTTCTAGCCTGTTCTCTGGTAAATTTTGAGCATTTCAAACAATTTCAGTCACATTTACAGCTTCACATTCAATTCCTAACACTGAGGAAAACATGACAGGCAGGGGCACATTAGGAACAGAGGAAAACCCAGCCCTGGCACCCCCTATAGACCCACAGGTGACCCCTAAACCCACAGCAGCCCCACAGACCTCTTTATTCCCCTTTTTGAACTATTTGTTACTTTTCCCTCCTTATTTTAAACCCATCTTACCTTTACAAGAAGGGAAATTGGGGTAAAAACCACGAAAAATGGGTTTAAAAAACTGGAATTAAGTGGAAGAGGTCAAAAAGGGAAACTCAAGGGCAAATCGCCATTTGGGGTCGTTTAGAGCCAATTTGGGGCTATTTTGAGCCCATGCCAGCAGCTTGGGGGTTCTGAGGGGAGAGATGGCTGGCACCAATGGTGCATGGCTTGACCTTGAAAGCCGCTGAGGGGGCATGGCCGGCAGCCATTTTATGTGTGGCGCTGAGGGGGAGCCGCACGTCCGCCATTTTGGGGGTGGAGGCAATTCCATTGTCACTGGAGCCGGGGGGGCAAAAAGGTATTCCTAAGGGAATTCTGCCTGTATGTCTTTGCTAACTCCTCCCATTTGCTCTGGCAAGAAAGGCAACAGGGTATCTCTGCTCCTGAAGCCACCTGTGTGTGGTGCTCCACAATCTTCCAAAGCTGCTCCAGCGCTCTGCAGAAGGGAGGATGTGACCAGGAGCAAACAAGCATAGCCTGCACGACTGTACTCAAGTTCCACGATCAGAATTCCAGTTCCACAATATTTTTTTCCGTGCAAATTTCCAGCAGTATAACCCTCTAACAATTTCCCCCCAAGTACAGATCATGAAAATAACATTCTGAATTCTTTACTTTCTTACATGTTCATGTTATCTCGGGGCTTCCGGCACAGACACAGTGTCACACTCGCTAAATTTTTAACCAGTTCTGCTCATTGAACCCTCATCCCTTACCTTGGATGGAAAGCACATAGGTTTTCTGAGCTTTTCCCTCTACATTGGAGGCAATACACGTGTAGGTCCCGCTGTCCAGAAGCTGGGAGTGAGCAATCTGAAGTTTGCTTCCACCAGATAAAATGTGAATATCAAGGGAATCTGAGTTTTCTGAAAATATGTAAACAAGTCGTTATTGCAAACCAGGCCATGGGGAGCAAACATCTTTTTTGGGAGAAATTCTTTCCTCAAAATTTCTAAAGATTGCAATCAGTTACCAGGAGAGTCTGTGTAGAGACAGATGAAGAAGAAACAACCAAGAGACAACAAATAGCACAGGGGTGCCTCAAAGAGGGGAAAACAAGGAGTGAAAAGCATGAGAGAATGTTTTACCTATTGGTTTTCCATTCTTGAGCCACACTAATGTTGGTGGAGGAATCCCAGTGGCATCACACACAAAGGTGACAGGATTACTGATGGATTCACTGATCGACTCTTGTTCAGGGCCTTCAATAGTTGGAGGCACTAGGAATTGAACAGAAGCAAGAAAAATGGTTTGGTTAACAAATGTATTTTGTAAGCTGGTTTTGAATTGTCTAATCTACAAAGTCTATGGTTTTATACTAACTATTGTAGATAATGCAGAGAGTGCTCACCATAAACATTAAGATGGAAATTTTTATCATCTCGCCCCGCAATATTTATGGCTCTGCACACATACTGGCCCGTGTCAGAAACCTAAAATTAAAATATATTTAAAAAGAAATCATTGTGGAGTCTGATTTTAATCCTCCAGTCTAGAGATACGAACACCCTCCTGTGCTTCTGCCAACTCAAGGTCCTTCTCACAGCAAGAAAGGCCTCCAGCAAACACATCTCCGACTGACAGCAACTAAATATACAAACACAGATGAAAATAATTGTCTGACAGCAGCAGAGCAGTGGCAGGTGCAGCCTCCCCACAGCCTGGCCTACCTCTGCACCCTTGATTCGCAATGTGTGCCCATCTGCCAAGATCTCCACATGGGCAGACTCGGAAATGCTGAGCCTGTTCTTGTACCAGGTGATGACCGGGGGTGGGATGGCATTGGACTCGCAGTCCAGCGTCACTGGGGTGCCCACCCGCACATTCAGCACTGTCAGAGAGGCTCCACTGGGATCCTTGATGCTTGGGGGCACTGCAGGAGAAGCTCAGAGTTATTTCTGCCTTGGTTTTGTCAAAACAACCCAGTAAAACAGATAACCCCCCTCTGTTTTCCAAGGAGTATGTATAATTCCAGAAAACAGCAAAAGACAAACCAAGGACGGTTAGGAAACTCTTCTTCTGGCTTTCCCCAGCTTGGTTCCTGGCAATGCAAGTATATTCCCCATCATCTGGTAGTCTGGCTCGGGGAATCTGCAGCGTCCGAGCACCTGAAGCAAAGAGAGAAGGTTGGAGATTTATCCTGGGAGGATTGTGTTAATCCCAAATGCTATTTTAAAACTGCAGGTCCAAAAGGCTCCATAAATAGTGGCCACGAGCCTTATCAAGACAAACCACACAGAAGTTGAGCCCAAAGGCTGTAGAAATAGCTGAGATTCCTTACCAGGCACAATGAAAGTGTTGGAATTTGAACTGAGAGGTTTTCCATTCTTGAGCCAGCTGAGATCAGGGGGTGGAAAGCCCGTGACCTCACAAGTCAGAGAGATGAAATTATTCACCACCACGGTCAAATTCTCAGGGTTAGTACCAACAACACTTGGAGGAACTGTGGAGAGAAACACACAATAATAGGTTTACACTGCATCAGCAAAAGATATTCCACCAATTTTACTAAAATAAAGCTTCATTGCTGGGTTTCACCAGAGCGACAAGTCGCAAAAAACTCTCACATCCCACGAATGGATCCGCTGGTTTTTTGGAGGCATCTGGAAATATGACTGAAATCAATCTAATGGTTATTCCAGCTCCTGTAATTCACAAAAACGTCCATTATTTCATTTGCAGTCCTTCTGTGCTTGAGATTTGGGAAGGCTAATGAGCCTCCACGAGGTCCTGACTAATGCACTCTCAATTTTCTAACACCATGCCCCATCAGATACCTGCTGTGCGAGGCAGCACAGATTAGATTCACCTTGGCAGGTTATGTAGGATGACTGTCACTCCTTCCTAAGTTCTTATTGCTCCTATTCTTTCTGAAATAGTCCATTTTCTCATGATAGAGAACCAAAAATGATTGCTCCTGCCTCAGTTCAGGGCTGTTCTGTAACCACACAAACCTGATGTTTAACAGCGAGCTAAGCACTTCAGAATCCTGGCCTGCACCATTGCTCCAAGGGGTGCATTTTTTAAGCTCACAAGTCCCAGTATTTTTAAATCAACAATATTTTGACATGTGACCTTTCTACAAGAATGACTTAAAACGAAATAACTGTAAATCTCTTCCTTTTAATAATCCCCAAGTTTTAGTTGCCATGTTTTTGCAGTGGGGATATATAAAACACTTAAGAGGAAAGCAAAAGCATGTTTTTGGCTCTATAGGGTGGAAAAATCATTCCAAAGAACACATGGAATCCTCTTCTTCAAAGACAGAAACGTTGAAGTATTTTGGCCCATCTCCACCCGAAATGCTCCAGTTGTTTGCTGTCACTTGAGTGACACAAACCAGTCATTAAGGCAAGTTTATGGCTCCTCTGGGCATTGGAGAAACAAGGAGTCCATGTAAATGGGGGAATTCAGTCCATATTTTTCAGCTTGGAATAACTGAAGGATATTTTCCTGATAAAGAGCATGAAATGGTTCACTAGAGTAAGTAGAGAATTCTGATCTGATGACATTTGATAGTTATTTATATTTATTTAGTTTTACAGTTCCTTTCCCACAGATGTGATTATTGGCAGTGAGTAATTCAATATACAGGGCCAAATCTCAGCTGTCCTGAATGCAACTTACTTAAAAAGTGGGTGATTTCAATTTCTTCAGCAAAAAGCCCCCACAAATAATCTGCATATGCAAATGTATCTGTATGTGCCCACAGTAATGGGCTCAATTATAGCACTCCGTAGGCAAATTACCTACTTATTCTATATTAAGGTTAAAAGGTTGAGATTTTAAAACTGGGTACTTATTTTCCATGTTTTAAAAGGTTTTCTATCAGTTTTATCACTCACCTTGGAGACCAGAAGTGATTTTTCCAACCTCATAAAGAGCACCATCTTTAATATTTTATTAAAATTTATGAAAGCAGTTCCATTAGAAACACACAAAAATGCTGGAAATAAGCCTTTTTTTTGACACTGACAGGACACAGATCATGGTGCTTAGTGATAATGCATTTCCCTCAGTGCTTCACCCTGTGTGGTCTTTTCCTGAACAGCTACACTCTAATTTTTCAAATTAAACTGCATTAAGAATAATAGACCTAAGTTGGTAATAATGTTGAGTTAGAATTGAACCTTCAGGCAAATACTGCTTTTAAGAGAAGAGGATTAGACTATGGTCACTCTAAACAAGTATTTTAAAGACAAGAAGTTTAAATTAAAACACAAATGCCAAGAAAAGGGAAATATTTTGATTTAAATACAAAACTCACACATCAGAAAATTTAGACAGATGCCACTGAAGGAAAATAACTTCTCAAAGAATGACTCCAGGGCGAATTCTTCCCATGACACCACTATTTTTGGCTAGTTGTATCACTGAACAGAAAAAAGGGCTATAAATTTGTGCCATTTAGGATGTAAATCTGCTGTAGGCAAATGAGGGAAAAGGGAATTACTGTGTAGGGAATAACCTGGATCCCCCCATTCCTGGGATGCTGGTCCTGCGCTGAAGTGAGAGAGAGAACACAGCACTTGTTTTCTATCCAGACTGGACAGAGAGGCTTTGCCAGTGCAGGGAGTGACAAAGGACACTGATCCCATGGAGGAGTTGGGATACAAGTCTGCAAATTGTACTGTGAGAGCAAGCAAGGATGGAGCTGCCAGTATCCCTTGGGAGCTTTAACCATGGAATGGTGCACAGGAATTAGAGGGAATAATGCTCCTCTGTTCTGCAATTCAGGATGGAAGGCCCAAAGTGGGGGAATGGAGAGTGGGCAGAAATAAAAGGGAAAGGTTGGGTTTACTCTGAAACATTAATTAGAGATGTCCTGGTTTTCTGAGGCTATCAGGAGAAGAAGGGAAGGTAGTAGAGATTTTTTTTTTTTTTCAGTGAAAAGTGTCCCAATTTCTTGATTGCATTTGTTTTAGACTTCTGGTGCTTAAGGTCAAAATTTATTTTAACTCTACAACAAAACCAAAAACAGAGAACAGAAGGGAACTCAAAAGGGCACATTTCTAAAAAGCAACCTTTTACAATGGTGTGCATCTTCATTTAATGCTTTCTAACCATCGATTTCCTTGGAACATTTACTTTATGAACACATCAAAGCAGAGTATTCAACCTGCTTGTAATTCATGATGTCAGAGCTCAGCAACCCCCACAGGGTGAGCAGACAGCCACTACCCAGGTTCCCTCAAAAACAATTCCCACCTTTCTGGAATACCTCTAAGGAGCCAAATCCATGTGGTATCAAGAGCCACATGTTGCCAAAGTACTTTAAAGCGATCCTTGATTTCTGGTCTGTCAGAATGCCCATCACACCCCGTAAGATGATTTACCTGCATAAAGCCTGAGCACTCTAAAACTCACACATCAAGCTAAACTGGTATTTGGCAGAAGACAGAAAATTATGGATTATTGTACTTACTGTGAACATTAAGGTTAAAATACTTCTTGGCACTTCCAGCTGTGTTTTCTGCAATGCAGACGTACCTGCCAGTATCTGTTATTTGGGAATTCAAAATCTAAGGAAAAAAAGAGAACATATGGCTGTGGAACTAACGCATAGACAACGCTGTCAAAGAATCAGATGGGAAGGATTAAGACCAGTTCTCTAATTGGTTTGATAGTATTATCCAATTTAACAACAGAAAGGGAAAGTTGTTCAGAATACACTATTTTCTTCACAGAAGTCAATATTATTTTAAACCAAGTGATTTCAGTGACTGCTTCACAGCATGACCCCACAAAACAGCACAGGAATGAGAAGCAGCACCTGAGGGAGAGAAAGAAGGGAAATAAATTCCTTATGTTTGCAACACCGTGCAGGAAAAAGCAAAGACTGCACACTCAGCAAAACTAAACAGATCTGGGTTTATGGGCAGCTTGGCTTATGTTTGTGAAGCCAAACATCAGCTTTTCACCACGAGTTACCTGTAACCTCCTTCCACTGGACAAAAACGTGTGTTTGTCATCTTCTGGCAGGAGCTGGCCATCCTTCTGCCAAGTGATGCTTGGAGAAGGGCTCCCACTGGGAACACAGTCCATCACTGCCACCTTGCTCACGAGCACAGTCACCTCCTCAGGCAGGTCACCCTCGGCTCCACTGATGGATGGGGGAACTGCAGACAGAGAGAACACTGTCACTCAGCACCTCTCAGGGGTGCTTGTTAAATCAGACTGGGTTTTCAGAAGGAAGTAGAGAAATCTCCAGTGAAAGATAAGAACGCCCCAGGAGTAGTTCAGCTGAAACAACTCAGTATAACTCAAAGGACTGCAGGACAACTACATTTATTCACAGCAGCCAGGAAGAAGTAGGGGTGAAAACTCATTTTCCACTTAGTCCATCATGTTCTTTGTTATGGAAATAAAAGTTGATTTCTGAGGTATAACTCCTTCATAACAGTAAATCCATATTTTCAGTGGCATACACAGCAGCAAAGGTAAAGAAATGTGTTTCTCAAGACCAAAACCCTGAGTGCATCAACAGACAGAACAGATGGTCAACACGGTTCTGCAGCATTCTTTGATCTACACCCTCAATCCCCTTCAGCCTTTGGGAGTTCTGCGGGTATTTTAGAAAATGATGATCAAAATAAAGAGAGAGAAAAGCCTTGGTCAGAATTTTCTATGGGAAGCTGGAGAAGGAACAAGAAGTACCAAGATAAATCCTGGATTTCTACCCACACTTTTCTTTCCAGTAACAATGAAGTTCCTATAATAAAAACCTAGAAACATTCTGAACGAGCAACAGTTTCACACAGTTCTGGGTAGTTCTACAACTCCAGCACCCTAAACTCGTCAATTTAATAGTTTACAAATACACAGACTTTAAAACCATGAAGGAAACCTGGGCTACAACGCTTCCTTAGTCAGCAGAGAACTCTTTTTTGCCACTAGAAGGAGAAGGGGAAGCAGGGGAGCTCACAGAGCACGTGGACATGGTAGTGGATGGAGTCCTGCCCGGCCTCGTTCTCCGCCACACACGTGTAAGTCCCGGCGTCCCCGGGCTGGGCCCGCGGGATCTGCAGCACTCGGCCTCCTGCAAGCAACACACACCAAGGAACTCCATCATTTCCACACCACGGCCCACCAGAGACCTGAGCAAGCAAATTTATGAATGGTCAAACATTTGGTCTGAATTATAAGTAACTAAAGGCTTTTATTCCACAGCTACTTTTTTCTACTGGCAGATTCTTGGATTTAAGCCATGTTCACAGTGAAATGTTAGAAAAGAGCAATTAATTCCACAGAAAGGAGTAACATTCTGCAGCAATTTGCAGTCAGGCATTATTCTTCCATCAAGAAGAGAAATATTTGTCAGTTAGACAGCACAGAACTAACAGGCAAAAGCTTTGCCACATAAATTGCTTCAGAAGGATTATCATCTTAGGAACACATTCTGGAAGTGGCTGTCATTGCTCTCCCAACAGATGAGCAAGGGGGCCAGGAAGGCATTACCCTTTTTTACACCCCCCATCCCAAAGTAGCTCTGCACAACAAGACTCCCAGGACTATCGGTAGCCTTCCCCTTGCCCACATGACGTTACGCAGGAGCTCACGGCCATTCCTCTGCTGGAAATATGACTTCCATCCCTCACTGCTTGGTTAAAAGGCTTTTCTACTCCAATTACAATTTTGTCAAAGCAAATTTTATAAGGAAATAAATCAGGAACACATCAGAGAGAAGTTATCATTGTTGTATTGTATTTCTCAGCACATGGAAGTGTTTCCGGCCAGACTGGACAGGATTTGGAGCAACCTAGTCTAGTGGAAGGTGTCCCTGCCCATGGCAGGGGGGGAATGGGAGGGGCTTTAAGGTCCCTTCCAATGCAAACCAGTCTGGGATTCTGTGATTCTCTATGAAAGTTAAAAGGTGACATTCACGCCATTTTAGCAATTAATTTTTTAAATAAAAGGAAACAGCTTAAGGCCAAGGACTGGAGAGAAACATCTCCAGCCAACAAAGTCTGAAAAGAACATTAAAGGAATGTTCTACAGGGAAGAAGTCTGTTATTACTATACAAATACCAGCATTAAGGCCATTTTTTCATCATAGTATCCCAGAATAGAGTGGGACAGAAGGGACCTTAAAGCTCATCCAGTGCCACCCCTGCCCTGGGCAGGGGCAGCTCCCACCAGCCCAGGTTGCTCCAAGTCCCGTCCAACCTGGCCTGGGACACTTCCCAGGGATCCAGGGGCAGCCACAGCTTCTCTGGGCACCCTGTGCCAGGGCCTGCCCACCCTCCCAGCCAATGATTCCTTCCCAATATCCCATCTGACCCTGCCCTGTGGCAGTGGGAAGCCATTCCCTGCATCCTGTCCCTCCATCTCTCGTAAACAGTGTCTCTCCATCTTTCCTGTAGCCCCCACAGGCACTGGAAGGCCATAGTTAGGTCACCCTGAAGCCTTTTCTCTTCCATGCTGGACAATCCCCGTTCCCCAAGCCTTTCCTCCCAGCAGAGCTGTCCCAGCCCTCGGATCATCTTGGTGGCTTCAGGTCAGAGAGGGCCACGTGAACACCCACCTGGCAGGATGAGCACTTTGTCACTGGAGCTCAGGGCAGAGCCATCCTTGTACCAGGTGAGCACGGGAGGGGGGACAGCGTTGGTCTCACAGTACAGGGAGAGGGGATTGTTCACAATCACATCTTTGCTTTCTCCAACTCTTCCTGCACCCACCGTGTTCCCAGCTTCCCACTCCCTGTAAGGCTTTTGGAAACTAGGAGGGACTACAACAAAGGAGAAGAAAAATGGTCACATTTTGCAGCAGAAATGGTGAGGTTTGAGGTCAAGAAATGAAAAGGTATTGAAATAATAAATAAAAGCAATAAAAGATTACTGTATTAAATCAACCTCTATCCTCCAATTCCAGTTACTCAGGAAAATTCTAGTTCTTCTCATCAGGATGAACAACTGAGCAATCTACTGTGCATTTTCTGAAGACTACTAAATAACAGCATAAGAGGACCTGCTAACAAACCCAGAGGATATCAGTCAACACCACCACTTAAACAATAAGCTGTCTGGTTTCACTCAAGTTCACATTCTGTCTAAATTTTCAGAAATTACTCATGATTGTTTTCTTGTAGTCACACACAGTGCATAGGCCAATGGAATGCTGATGTCTGGGGCCTCTAAATACTATTCAGTACAGAGAAATAAAATATGATGTCTTAGTTTAAGTTCAACAAAAACCTTTTCTTGTCACTTAGAGGAAGACCAGAGTTGTTATGTCATTCCACTGACTTCTGAAAATCTCCACTTTTCACAACATATAAAAGAATAATCAAATACTGTGTAAAGATCAGCAAAATATACATGAAATAAAAATCACACAAACCCCAAAAGCATTGGATTAGACCAAACAGGTGTAAAGGATATAAAACTATAAATTCCAGCATCCCAGAAGATTAGAAAAGGAGGTTACCAGAAGAATTTGATTCTCTTTTCACCTTGTATATTGACATCAAACTCCAGCTCATCCTCCCCAGCAATGTTGGATGCCAGACACGTGTAACGCCCGGTGTCAGACACCTGGGCCTCCCTGATGTGCAGAGTTTGGCCACTGGCCTGGATCAGGACGTGGTCATCTGCCTTAAGTAGCTGTAATGGGATTTTATATGAAAATTAATACCAAGCAAAACACACACTAGAAATAGCCATATTTGTGGTAGTAATATGAGTAAACTTGATCAAGCTCCAAGGTCCTGGAGGCAATTTTCGTTTCATGGTTGTCAGAAACTGCATCTTCACCCTGACTGTGGTGGCTGGTCTGCTCAAGGAAGGGGGTTTACATCACTCCTAACCCCAGTTAAGATGCTGCTGAGGAGGGATGCCATCCCCACCAGGGCTGTCCTGACATTGGATTAAATCAAGTTGATCCAACCCCTGAACTCACTGGCCAAGTCAATGACCTGATGGAAAATATACATGTGGAAAACCACCAGTGTTCTGTGAGGTGAACAACTGGATGTGACTCACTCTACTGGATCTGCTGCCCAGCAAGGACACGGTGTGAGCACGAAAGGACAGAGCAGCAGCACAGAGACACAGGACTGGGGGTTACTGTCCCTAAGGCACAGCACACAGACAGCAGGAACTGCTCTAACACAGCCCATCTCTCAGGGCTGAAAACAGGACACCTCAGGAGTGCCCATCTACCTCAGAAACCTGGGCTAGTGGAAGGTGTCCCTGCCCGGGGCAGGGGTTAGAACTGGATGAGTTGTAAGGTCCATTCCAGGATCCCCCATTTCCATGGTTATGGAGCTGGCACTGAACTGCCAGCCTGCAGGGGACAGTTAATTCTGTCCATGATGGGAGTGAAAGCCATTAAGCCGGGGCAGCCTAAGGAGAAGCAGCTGCTGTGCCAGTGGCAGCCAGCTGTGGAGAACCACTGCTTTTAGGGACCTCTCAACCCCTCCAACATAATTTTTCTGTGGCAATCCATTCAGTGCTCCCAGGAGATCCCGGAATTACAGTGCATGCTCGAATGAAACCGAGGGTGCACACACAGCCTCCCTGTGACTCCAGGCTGTTTCCACGTGCTTGGGAAATCCAGGAATTGCTGGTCCACGATGATTGCCTTACCAAGAAGAGCTAAAGCAAGAGATTATACTCTCCTTTCTAGAGGAGTTGCACCGTTTCTTCCTGTCCTTACCCCGGGTTTGAGGGGGCCCTGTGGCCCTGCCCTCCCCAGCTGTGCCGCTCCCCTCACGCCGCTGTGTGCGGCAGGAACCGCGCCTCGCCCTCACGAGGGGCCACACGCTCTTGTGGCTTTGTCAGCTCTGCCAGGACCAAGTGGGAGGCTCTCTGCAACTTCTGCAAGGGCAGCACTTGAGCAAACCATCTGTAACATGGCCTTTGGGGCTTTACACGACAGCCAAGGGACTCGTGGTCATACGTGGGATGCTCCTGCCACACAGCGCCCACCTTTTTGTAGCACAGGCCAGTGCAAGGCCTGGGAATTCCAGCACTGGTGTCTCAGGGCACTGCCAGACACCCAAAAAAAAACAAGGATGTGGATTGGTAGAGGTCTGGCCCGCAGCAAACACCCCAAGATGTGTGAGGGGTGATGCTGCTAGCAAGAGGGTGGGAAGTGCCAGTGAGCTGCTACACCCCCTGGCTGTTCATTAACAGAGACAGGGAATACAAACTGTGTCTGTACAAAATCCCCCTGGGAGGGAAGGAAGTTTGTGACTGACCTGTCCATCCTTGTACCAGCTGATGGCAGCAGCAGGAACGGCCTGAGCTTCACACTCCAGGATCAGGCTGTGGTTCACTTTGATCTTCACTTCCTTGGGAGAGAGCCCTGTCCCTGAGACATCCCCTCTGGTAATGGTAGGGGGAACTGCACAAAAACAAAGGGAGAGACTGTCCTGACTTACTGTCTGCTGCAGCATTTCAGAATTAACGAGACAAAGGGAAAGCCTGGATGATGACCTCAGGGAAAGCAAGATCCCTGATATAAACTGCCTGATATAAAAAGCCAAATTCTTACTTCTATATATATAAAGATATATGTCTATGTATTTTCAACCATTTTTAGTACATTTATTATACATACGAATATATAAAACTGTTCAACACTTTTAAACATGCAAACCTGACTACAGCCTACCTAACTACAGCACTTTATTTCATGCCTGGCTTGAATGCCATAAAGTTCAGGCTATTGTCATCATTAAAAAGCATTTTAATGGAAACTAATATTCCCAGAAACATATGTTTGAACTGAAGTCCACACTCAAAGTAGCTGGTCAAAACTCAACATTTCCACTCCACTGAAATCCCAGTGTTGCAAAATGTTGTTTCCTTCTGAATCAGAAGGAAACCAGAACATTTCAAAACTGTTCAGCTACCCCCCAGCTTGGTCTCATAATATTGTTTAAATTATTGTAAATGCTTTCAAAGCATTTTCCACTCTTTTTTTTTTCAATGGGAAATTTTAAATTCTCCCTAATGCTTCCAGAACAGTAATAACTGACAGTTGCAATGGCATTTGGGGCTGGAGGGGTTTTACGTTGCTACATAGCTATGCTTCAATAATGAATTCTTTTGTCATCTTCTCATTATTCCAAATCCAATGAGGCCTTATTAGTGTAATTAAAGTAACAGTATGGTTACTGTAAGGGGGTAAACCAACTCCAACTCAGACTAGGAAATTAAAAAAAAAAAAAGGTAAAAATCATGCTTGATTGAGCCTATAATGAAGAGTTTGAGCATTAAAACTGTGTATTAGGCACAGATTCTAAAGGACAACGTGCTGACAGGAAGTCTGGCAAGGGAAAGCTTTTGTGCATATAGAATTTTATGGAATGATATAAAAATAGTATCCTCCTGTTTCACCTTACTCAGGAAAGTTTCCCAATAGGCATTATGGGTCCCCTCTCCTATCATTTTTCTAAAACAGTTCCTGTGCTCAGGAGGTTCTCTGCTCACATCTCCCATCGTGCTGCACCGGTCTGATCTGAGAATCGGTACCAAAAAAAAGCATTCCAGAAGAAACTGCAGTTGAGTGCTTCTTACACATCCTCCCCTGGGTGGTACAAAGGTTTTTAGCCCAGTAGCAGCATTGCAAAGGATGCAACAGCCAGCTTTTCCAGTGTCTCTGCTCCAGCAATGCCACGGGCCAGTGCAGATGTTTGCTGAACAAAGCCACTAACAGAAAACTTGGTATTCATCAGGACAGGAACAGTGCAATGGGGGAAATGGAAGAATGAAAGAAAACCCCAAAACAAAACAACAGCAACCAAGTATTTCCATACCATGGACTTTCACTTCATAGTCCTTTGAGGTCTCTCCAGCTTCATTGGTGGCTGTACAGGTGTATGTGCCAGCACTGTCCTCCTGGGCACTCAGGATCTGCAGGGTTCTCCCACCTGCCAAGAGACACCAAGCTTTAACAGCACCTTCTCTGCTTCCCAATTATTTAAATACTTTCTGCAGTGTATTTCCAACCCTTTGGCCAAACTGTGCCCTTAGATGAGCAGGAAACCCTGTCTGCTTACCACCATGTGTACCAAAGGAGTGCATAGTTCAGAGAAGTGCTGTGGATCACAGCTCCTGTTGTTTACAGATTCCTGGAAAATCTGTTAACACAGTTCTGTACACGAAACTCCTTGAAGATATTTAGACAGGGCTCATTCTTCCTCTGAGCACTTGTAGTAAACAAGGCTAGAGTACCTGCTCACCTACATTACTCCAGTGTTACCAGTGAAGCTTGTTCCAGTTTTGCACCTCCACAAGAGGTAGCAAGAGTTACTCCACAAATTTAAAATGGCCAACTATAATCACCTAGAAAAATGCCACCTCCTTCTGTTTACTAATGTTGTCATTTATACCTTTGTCGCTCTAATTTCCACACTTAATTGCAAGTTATTTATATTCATTATTAACTCATATGAATTTTGCCATCACTTGGTTTTATGGAACAAAAGAAAAAAATACCTGAGAACAAATGCTATGCTATGGCCAGTCTCTTTGCGAACGAAGAACCAGGGAAGGTCTTTACACCTTCCAGCCTGCGCATTGGATTTTTTAGGTGAGACACAGTAAAATACAAATAAATAATCAGTTAATTGTGAACCACTTAAAAATACTGGAATGGGAAGTGCTACAAAAGTACAAATATAGATTCACAAAATTATTTGGGTAGCAAGGGACCTTAAAAATCACCCAGTTCCACCCCCTGCTCTGAGCAGGGACACCTTCCACTAGCCCAGGTTGTTCCAAGCCCGTCCAACCTGGCCGGGGACATTTCCAGGGCTGGGGCAGCCACAGTTTCTCTGGGCACCCTGTGCCTGTGCACTGCACTTAAAAGAAATATATCCTTTGATTTTTCACAGCAGCCTCTAGCAGAAAACAAAACACTAAAAGAATAACATGTAATGCTATTTCTCAATAACAACAAGAAGTTTACCTGGCAGAATGCGGATATTTCTGTTGGATTCTAAGGGATTGCCATCCTTCAGCCAGGTGATTGTAGCTGGAGGGTAGGAATAAGCCTCACAGAGCAGGGAGGTGGGGCTGTTGAGGATGACGGTGACACTTTCTGCATTCCCTTGGCTGTCTGCACCCACGATGCTTGGAGCCACTAGGAACAACAAATCATTAACCTCTCTGACCAGCCAATTTTCTGGTCCCTGGTCAGTCTAGGAATCTGGCTGCAGCCTCAGCAAGCTGGGAGGCATTCCTACCAGAAGCACTGAAACCCAGGGGCAGACAACACTCAGCTGCTTTAATGTTTTGTCCTGAGCTCAGCAGTGATGCCAAGTCAGTGCAATCCATCCCCCTCTTCCTTTGTCAAGCACAGGTCACCAGGAATCCACCCACCACTCCTTGTGCAGCAGCTGGCAGAGTTGCTGCTTGATGATCCTGGGAGGAGGGATGAGCCTGGGAAACCAGGCTGTGGAAAACAAACTCACCATTGTTTGCTCTTGGTTGTGCAATAGCCCTCATGGAAAAAACAAAGAGAACTGCAGATGGTTTCAGCTTTTTTGCAGAGATCACAATCTGAAGGGCTCTTCAGATGTTCCTTCCTAGACTCACAATAAGCCAATGTGCTGTCCTGCCCATTCCACAAGGATGATATCCTGTTCTGGTTGCCTATTTTCCAGCTCTGTACTGTCTGAGGCACAGCTGAACCACTATCACTTATCAGTTACTAAGCCACACAGTTTTCACTGCAGACAGGTGACTTTACACTGCTGTCAGTAAAGCAGTACCGAACTCCAGTGGGATTATCTTTCCTCCTGAGATGGCTGTTGCTGGCAGGAGCCAGCCCAGGTCCTTACCCAGCACGTTCAGGCTGTAGGTTTTGCTCCTGTCCCCAGCAGCGTTGGAGGCCACACAGGTGTATCGCCCGGTGTCGCTGACCTGGGCGTTGGAGATCTGCAGCAAACTCCCCCCAGACAGAACCCTGTGCTCTCCATCCTCAGCCACAGGCTGCCCATCCTTCAGCCAGCTGATCTGCGGCACAGGGCTCCCTTAGGGCAGAAAAGAAAGCAGCAAATATAACCTCCAGGCTATCCAAGATTGCTGAGAAACACAAAGATACAGCTTCAGGTGTCCTTTTAAAACACACTGTGGGGAGACGCTTTGGAACACGCATTCTGAAGACTTTGAATCTCCTCTGAAATTCCACAGGCTTTTGGAGAAGAAATACCACAGTAACTACCCTCTTGGTTCCACTTTATACAACCTTTACGAGGAGTGCTTAGTCCTGCTCTAAGCACCAGGGTTAAACCTAAGATTTAAAAATTCCACTCCAATGAAGATTCCATTAAGAAGACGCTGTTCAGCACCAAAAGTGAGGGACACCATGGGTTTGACGTGCAAAGATAATAGAGTGTTCTTTTACCTGTCACTTCACAGGTCAGGGTAACTCTGTGCTTCTCTTTCACTTTGACATCCTCCAGTTTGTTCTCCCCCACGATCCCTGGAGGCACTGCAAACAGGAAGGAACACAACAGCAGCGTCACGTGCAACATTTAAACACAACAGGTTGCCTGATGATCCTGCTATGAGGGATCAGCCTGAGAATCCAGGATGTGGAAAACAAACCCACTGTTTGTGTCTGGTTGTACAGTAACCGTCATAAAAAACAAAGAGCAATACAACAGATTCCCAACAAGTGGATGTTGTGTAAAGGCACACCTGTGTTTTATGCAAATACAGCTAATTCCACGCAGGAATAAACAAACTATGTAGGTCTAAGGGCACCTTCCTGTGCTACAAATTACCTTTCTCTAGGGAAATGGAAGATAAAACCCTTAAAATACCTATCCCACCCTCATAACAGCCAACTCCAGGCAAGACAACTCTTACTGTATGGTTGACCTGGATGACATTCCCAAGTAATCCTGGTCAATATGTGGTTTTGGATGGGGAAGGACAGATTATTAAGGTGTGCTGTTAAACAGCTGAGATCCGCTATTTCTTTCAAATAGAGGCATCAGGAGATTCAGGCCAAAAGAAAGTGGCACTACAAATCCAAGCAGGCAGGGAATATAACAGGCTGAAAAGGAGACTCAGAAGAAAGCAAGCTCAGTCACCATGGGATTTGGGGAAGTTTATTAACAAAAATGCCACGCTAAGGAAGCAGATTTATTAATAACCCTACAAAATGCAAACTTTCATAGATAGAAGACCTAAAAGGAGAGGAATTAAAATACATTCAGCAGCGTATTTGTGATCTAACAGTGTGTTGGAAGCCAAAGTTTTATAAAAATGAGAATCATGGGAATATGCAGAATTTACTGTCAACAGAGAAAAATGTTACACCAGATTTCTTATACTTATGAAGGGTTCAGACTGGAGTGAAGGAAACAGATAGGGCAAAATATAACTTAAAATCCTGAAGTTAAGGACTTAAGTCGGGCCAAATGTTACTATTCATAAACAAACATAGCAATTCATGCTTTGGCCCGAAAATAATACAGTAATATGTAAATACATACGAATTCCAAAAACATGGCAAAGCCACATCAAACCTTTTTCAAATATATAAATATTGTGTTTATTACACCAAGCTCTCCCTGCAAACTGTTGCACCTCCTCTAACAATCTAGAGAATTCCTGGCCATGTCCCCGCACAGTTCCCACTGACAGTGAGGTGGTGAGGATTCTGTGCCACCATCGGCCCACATTCCAGTAACTTTCCTCTTGAAGGACAAAGGA
This sequence comes from Empidonax traillii, assembly GCF_003031625.1. Classification (NCBI taxonomy): domain Eukaryota; kingdom Metazoa; phylum Chordata; class Aves; order Passeriformes; family Tyrannidae; genus Empidonax; species Empidonax traillii. The sequence goes on from NW_020955884.1 coordinate 73,185, forward strand.
ATTTTGGGGGAGGGACGAGAAGACTGAACAATGGAATTTTCCACTTGAAATCAGCTTCACTGAGCATTTTTCTTCAAGGCAAACAAAGCCTATGCAATAGAGGTTCCCAGAACCCTCAAGAACACCCAGCTACTAAAACCCTCCAAAGAAAACAGTCAGACAATGAATGCTCTCCAGTGTTTATCCATCTTTTCCATTCTACCACACTTACACTTCCATGAGCTCATCAAATAAACATGAACTGACACGAATGGGAGTTATCATGTACGGGCTGACTGTGCCCGAGTCAGCTGAGGCAAGGGGGGCTGGTGGTGCTCAGCACCTCAGGGAGAAGAAACTTACAACAAAATCATACACAGAAATGCTGTAAGACAACCTGCATTGGGCCTAAGAGTTGCTGATAAAAACAAAAAATAGTTACTAAAACAAAAAGCTGTGTTTTCTGGGAAACATACTGTTTTTTAAAACTAAACAATGTGACCAAATTACACAATAATGGTTCCAAATAGCCTCTAAAGAGCCTGCTGGACCACTCCTAGCCTAAATATGCCAGCAGGATCACCCTCTAACCCACTGGTCTGTATCCTTTGTCATGCCAAAGGCTCTACTGACTGAAGGTTTGCACTGTATTAGAGTTGGGATTGCTGATCCTGGAGAAGAGAAAGATTTGGGGTGACCTTAGAGTGCCTTCCAGTGCCTAAAGGGGCTCCAAGATTGCTGCAGAGGGACTCTGGACAAGGGGAAATGGCTTCCCACTGCCAGAGGGCAGGGTCAGATGGGGTATTGGGGAAGAATTCTTCCTGTGAGGGTGGGGAGGCCCTGGCACAGGGTGCCCAGAGAAGCTATTGCTGCCCCAGCCCTGGAAAGCGTCCAAGGCCAGCTTGGAGCAACCTGGGTTAGGGGAAGGTGTCTCTGCCCATGGCACGGGGAGGAATGGGATGGATTTTCACGTCCCTTCCAACCCAAACCATTCTGGGATTCTATGACTACGTAGAAGAAACTTCTCGGTACGACCTAATTTTCCGTCCACGGCATCAAATTCACTTATTTTGTCCCTTAAGGATGCCGGTTTGGGCTTAACATTTTTGAAGCAGCGGTAGAGTAGAGAGGGGAGCTCCTCATCAGCATGCACACAGCCCGCGGTGCCGTGCCCGAGCCGCCGTACTCACCCAGGACGGAGAGCTGGAAGTCCTTGCTGGCCCTCCCCGCAGCGTTGCTCAGCACACACGTGTATCGCCCCGCGTCGGCCGTGCCCGCGGCGCTCAGGCGCAGCGTGCGGCCTCCTGGGGACACAGACGGGACAGCGTCACAGCCCCGCTCTGCCAGCCTCGCAGCACGTTCCACAGCAAATGGCCCGCTCCTCTCAGCCCACCCAAACCGCCCACCCACGGAACTCGTGGATCGCAGACACCATCAAGGATTTGTGCCCGGACTTCTGGGCAGGAAACTGGGACGGGACACGGTGTTTCAGCAGGACTGTCATTCACACGAGTGCTTGGCTATACACTGAGAATCTACAGGAATATACAGGAAAAATAATAAAGCCTCATCGGGAGGGGGGGTGTCTACACGTAAATTTATTTTTATAAACACTTAATGTTATAAATGCCTTAAAGATATTTTCACATGTATAAGTGAGGAACAAAATCCCACTCCTCCCTTCCAGCACTTGCGTTAATTGTGCCATCAATAATAATAACAGGTAATAACAGCACTCGTTTACATGTAATGGTTTAAAATAACAGATTCCTTTAACACTGTGGCAGAGCAGTTGTCAGGTCACCTTTGCACAGATACGTTAGTTTAAAAGGAATATCATTTGCAAGCACGTGTGACCAAAGAACCAGGAGTATCCCTGCTTTGCCATGGCACAGTAACTTCTCTCTCCTTTTTTCGGCAGAGGAACAGCAAAACAAACCTCAGGGAGCATTGAGTGTGAAAACAAAGGTGGTGGCCAGCCTGCAGCCTTTCCCAGTTTCTGGCCAGCAGCTCTGCCATTAGCATTCCCACACCATACACCACATCCTACATGGGCATCCCCTGCCTGTGGATATCCACAGGGCTCACTGGTGGGACAGAGCCCAGGAACTGATGTTCCTGCTCAGGCACTTGGAAGGAAGAAACTCCTGGGCTGGTTAATGGATGTGCCTCTGCCCAAGGAATTCTGCCTGGAATGCTCAGTTCTTCCAGCTTCACATCTCCCTGATCCCTTCTCCCATCTACCCCCTGAAAAGGCCCCAGAAGCTACAAAATGAAGCAGGTACCTGCCCGCAGGAGACTGGGGCTTGCTCTGGTATCACACAGCACAACACACCCAGGTCCCCAGTGCTGAGGCAGCCCAGGATTTTATATATTTAGTTCAATTAAAGCTTCTCTCCTTCCTAAAGCCAGTGTGCAGCTTAGGGCAGGGGCTGCACGGAAAGCAGGTGGGCAACAGCCAATGTTTTTCCTTTTTTTTCCCTAGAGGATAGGCAGGAAGGATGACCAAAATGAAACATGGGTATCTGCACCATGATCTCAGGGACAGGGTGGGAGAGCTGGGGTGTCTGTGCAGGGCCAGGGGCTGGGCTTGATGATCCCTGTGGGTCCCTTCCAGCTCAGGAGATTCCGTGACTGGAATTAGCTGACTACAAGTTGCCAGCATTGTGTCCACACATTGAAATTATCTGCAATGCCAAGTATGTTTTCAATCAACAGAACCAAAACCTTGGTTTGGCAAGGTATTGAACTCCTAAATTAGTTGAAGAGGAGGATTTTTGTTGTTTTAATGCTTGTACAAGCACAAGTAAAGTTCCAAGTGCCATGCTGGTTACACTTCACTCCTGCATTGTGTGGTTTTCTGAAGCACAAGGTTTGCTGGCAAACAAAGCCAGGTCCTGGAGTGTTTCCCCTCCCCCAGCAGCCAAAATCCAGAGACAATAAACAGCCTTTTGTCTCTCCCCCTCCCGACCTGCGATCCGGGTGGTGATTGTGGTGTGGGTGTAGAAACCCACAGACAGGACACAAACAATCAAGCCCAGAAGATGTTATTTGTGTTGATGGCAACTTCACACAAGGAGGAACGCAGCCAGCTCCCACTGCCAGGTTTATATGGATAACAATCACACCCCACTCCTTCTCCACGTGCTGTATGTAAAAATGGGAAAGCAGAGGGCAGGACTACACGTAACATTAAAAGTCCCACTGACTAAAACATCCCGAAACATTTCAGCTTCAAATTCATTCTTAGCTCAGCTCCTAAACACCTTCCAGCTCCGCTACCTGCCTCTTGAGTTCACGCTGCAGGATGGCTTGGCTTTACATGGTGGCTATGCCAGAGTACCAGAAACTCCATCAAAACTTATATTCATGAGATTTTTAGCTGTGAGTGGCAAACCCAAGCTCAAAGAAACATCTTAGTTATCATCAAATACTTTAATCACAGAATCCTGGAATGGTTTGGGTTGGAAGGGACCTTAAAGATCATCTAGTTCCAACTGCCACGGGCAGGGACACCTACACATTCCCAGAAAGCTGATCCCTGACCCCATGGGAAGGCAAAGCAAAATGTGTTGGCACCTGCTTGGTTCCCAGTTTGTCATCTCAGGGGCTGCTGACAACTCAGTTTCCTCCTGTAATACAACCCTTTAACCTCGGTGCAGCTGCCAAGCAAGGCCCCCACTTCCCAACACAGCGAGGTGCTGCCACCTGACCCATTTCTGCACTAACAACACCAACAGCCAAAGCTGTGGTTTGGTCCCTGTCACAGCACAAACATCACCACCCTTTGGCCCATACACTTAAAGTAGGTACCAACTTTCAGCTATTCAGCCAATCTGACCCCATTTAGGTAAAAACTTGGTACTGAATAACCATTTTTCTTCTTTCCTGCTCATTACAGATTAATAAACAGACCTCCTCCTTTCAGGTGTAGATGCAGAGGGCCCTTCAGTCCTTTTGCTTTTTCTTTTTTATTGAAATAACTGCAGCTTTCGTACCTGAGAGGATTCGCACCGAGTTGTTCAGGGTGACAGGCCATCCATCCTTGAGCCACGTTATTGCTGGCAAGGGAATTCCTGAGGCCTCACAAACCAGGGAAATGGGATTCTTCTCCACGATGCTGACGTTCTCAGGCATCTGCAGGTAACCAGCAATACTTGGGGGAACTATAGAAAAAAGCAAAGAAAAGCCACACTTCAGAACAAGTCAAAATTACTGTGCTCACAAAACATAACTATAATTCACTGAAGCCAAGTTAGGCTTGGCACGTGAGGAGCTACAGAACAGAGACATTTAATGTTACATAAAATTACTATTTCTTACTGTGTAGTGGCATGGAAATTATAAACTTAAATTCTATCTATCACCTCTATTTTATGGCTTAAAAACAAATAACAGTTATAGCAGTCCTGTCCAGCCTACACTAATTATAATTCCCAGCATCAAATGACACACTGGGGAGAATTCCTACACTGACAGAATTATGACAATCTCCTCATGGAAAGAACAACCCCCTATTCAAATAACTATCACAAATTAATCTTTAGCTTTTCTTTGCTAGGAATAAGAACATTTCCACTTTGGAAGCAGCTCTACAGTTCATACTTCAGAACATAAGGCCTGGGGTCAAGAATTCACCAATATCCTCCAGCACTGAGGAGGTTTGAAGTTTCTCTTTACTACCCAAAAGTTTGATAATACAGCACAGCAAATATTCAAAACAAAGAATAAAACTGGTAAGTAATTTTGGCCTCTTGTTTTTAATAATAAGAACTCCTGTGCTCAGAGTAAAACATGAATATTCAATGTCTCACGAAATGCAAAAGGTCATCATCTGCAAAAGCATTACAGGTGCTGTAAGATAATGTGATGTTCTGACCAATGCCACCAGTCCAACTTGATGAATTATAGCTGGAAGTACAATCTTTAAAGTGTTCTGATTGTGTAAAATCAGAGAACCTGACACTTAGATCCCTGTAATCCTGGCTGTCCCCAGGTAATACCCCTCTGGTAGTGGTCACTAGCAGGGTGGTCTTGGCCAAACCTTAATTTCTGTCTCCCACAGTAAAACATCTTCCACCACGACACTCACCCCAATGTCGTATAAAATCGTAACAGATCGTGGTTACCTCGGGAGATGAAGCAACTGGGGGTAGGTTGATCTTAACAGAGAGAGCGGTAAGATTTTAAAATATTCAGGAATTACAAAACTGGATTTGAATTTTTATAACACTGCCTTTGGCCCACAAGTGGAACTGCCCCCCTGCAACAGATGCACTGAGCTGCATGGCTGTTGTTGGGACACCCTGGGGTGGGTGAAGCCGTCCCTGTGCCCCCGCCCCAGGCTCACCGTGCACACTGAGGTGGTACTTGCTGTCGGCCAGTCCGGCCGCGTTGGAGGCCACGCACAGGTAGTGGCCGGTGTCGGCCAGTTGGGCTCGTGGCAGCTGCAGGACGCGGCCCCCGCGCAGGAGCAGCACGTCCCCGCCATCGGCCAGGGGCCTCCCGTCCTTCAGCCACCTCAGCGCCGGCTCGGGGACGCCCTGCGCCTCACACTCCAGCGACACTTCACCTCCCTGCACCACCACCACTTCTGCTGCCCGCGGGCCGCTGTTCAGGATGGTCGGGCGAACTGTGGGAGAACAAACGCGGCGCAGGGTCAACCAGAACCAACATCTGAGCATCTTCACCTGCTCCTGAATGGAATAACAAGCGGGTCTGCCCAATCAGCAGGGCCAAGAGCACACAAATAATCTCCTCTCCCCTCCTTCCAGCTCAGAAGAAAGAAACGTTTTTTTTAAATGTTAACTTGCAATTCTAAAAATGCAAACAGGAAGAAAACTTAAATCAAAAATGACAGCCCCAAATGCTGTCAAACCCTACTGATTTGGGGAGATTTTCTTTTTCATGGGATTGTTTCAAAATACCTCCTTCTGTTCCTGACCAAAATACAGTAAAATCTAAGGGAACAAAGGGAAATCTGAGTTCAGCTAGTTGCCATCACTGCTGCAGTTTGGAGACAAGAAACGGTGTGCTACCTAAAAGGTTACAGCCCTGGAATCGTGCATTTGCAACAGGGATATGCAATGTCTTGGTCACGCTCTGAGTCCAGATTGCCAAAATTTTAATTACTGAACATTCTTCTTGGACTACCCATAAATGGTTCCACAGCCAGCCCTCAGTCTCTGAAAACACTGCAGCTCAACATCCCTGCACTGACCACACTTCCATAACATTACTGCAGAAGTGGCAAATATGATCAGGATTTTCCTGGTACTTACTGTACACCTGCAGGCTGTACTCCTTCTGGGCACTCCCAGCCACATTTGAAGCAATGCAGGTGTAAGATGCAGCATCAGACTTGTCAGCAACAGCAATTTGGAGCTGCCTGCCCCCAGACAGCACTCGCACCCTTCCCGACAGCTCCGTCACCAGGGGAGAGCCTGCAAGACACTTTCTCTCAGATCCAGCCACAGAAAAGGGTAAGGACCAAATGTGTCATGTGCTGTCAAGTCCACTGGCCCATTTCAAAAGGACTGAGCTGCAGAGTTGCCCATTTTACATCTGCTCTGTCAGAGTTTTCCCAGACAGCAGGAACTTCACCCAGGCAGATTCCGAGGACTGTTCATGTTGACAGCGGACTCCAAGGCCCAGAGCACCCTGAGCTAAAGCACGACTCACTCACCTCCACTGAGCACAAAGTTCAGCACTTTCAATACAGTGTAACTCCTTTTTCAGTCCAGAATTGTCTCACTCAGCACAGCCAAATGCCTAGAAACATGTGATTTAGTTTTCACCCCACTTGTGTGTGTCACACAGGGCACGTGCACAGCTTTCTGCTCAGGAAATCCTCAAGAAATGTGACAGCGAAATACCATCACATTCTCTGAGCAGATTTTTCAGTCCTGGAGACCTCGCATCTCCAGGACTGAATGAATCATCTCTCCAAATTCAAGGGGTCTTGCTGACAGATGGAATGCACCTGCCATGGATAATTCTTACAAGATCAAGCTTCATTTCCCTCTTGTGTATTTAAAATCTTCTCTACGAAGTGCACCAAATGTCAAACGTGCTGACAAATCTACTACTCCTCCTTTCTAACTGCTTTTCCAGGCTTTCCTACAGCTTTAAGTCTCCTTTCTGCCACTGAAGAGTACAGGTGCTGGTCTTGCAATGAACTGTTAGAAAGTATCATACAATCCTTTTTAGCTTCCAAGAGACAGGGTTTAAAAAGAACTTGATAAATTTCATTTTCTCTGAAAACGTTATGCACTAGAAAAAGTGTTTTGCAATTACAATCTGTTCTTTCCAGGAGGCAAAATTAATTAAAGTATAGATATACACCTCACTGAAATGTGCAGTCTAAATAAACACAGATCTAGGCAAGATTGATTAATAACAAAAGAATTACCACACTGAAAGAGTACAACACCTTATTTTGTTTTATATTCTGTCTCCAGAAGTGTCCGTGTTTAAAAGAACACGGTAAAAAAAACTGCTTTTGTCTAGCAATTCATAAAAAGGTGTTTGGCAATGTTACTTTAACCCCTACAGCAAAAAGGTGTGTAGGCTGCTCATGGATGGGATGAGAGAAAGGGTTCAGTAAAGCCCCAAGCAACTACAACTCGATGCATTTTGTCACTTCAGGACACCCTGGCTGCAATTTAAAAACAACTGAGAGAATCTGTCTGCTGTGCAGTGGATCACAGGGCAGGGACCCTCAGCTCCACGGGGCTTCCCAGTGAGTCCCAGCCCTGCTGCCTGGGATCACAAACAAGTCTTACAATCTCAGAATGGTTCAGGTCCGAAGGGACCTCAAAGATCACCTATTTCCACCCCCTGACATGGGCAGGGACACCTTGCTGCTGTCCTGCCATCCCGGGGTAAATAAATACATGAAGAGAGGTTAAACCCTTCCCAGTCCACTTCTATGTCAGTTCAGGAATCTGTGCTTCTCTTGCACTCCTTTAGGAACAGTGACCTAAATCACCTAATCCAAGCAGAGGTGAGTTAGAGAGAAGGGAATAATCTACTACTGAAGTTCATTTTACTCCACATCAGCACCGTGTCGATCCCTGCATGTTTTAGCTCCTCAGATCACACCACCCAAAATGTGCACAAGCGAAAAAGAATAACCCTCAGGTCAGAATTATACCATTGGCTTTATAAAACAGACAATGGACAGTTACCCACCGTTCTTTTTCCAGGTGAGACTGGGTGGTGGGATGCCACTGGACTCACAGATCAGGCTTATCAAGCTCCCTTCAGTGACCGTGAGCTGAGAGCTGTCATCTGAGCCAGAAATACTTGGGGACACTGCAAAGAAATGCCAAGTAATTGCAGCATTAGAAACTGCACCTTATCAGCCAGCAGTAAACCCCAAATGACCCTCCCCCAAAACTGTCCCACTAAGCTCTGAAGCACTGCTCCTGCTGACAGTGCAAACCAGGCCCTGGGTAGGGAATATACCCTTGGGAATGACTACATCCATCCTTCCAGCTGCAGGCACAGGCTTTATTTCGGGCTGACTTTGAATGGGCTCCACTGAACAAAGCTGGTCTGGGGAATTATGTCCACTGACTCCAACTCTGAGAGCCTGGTTCAGCCAGGAACCTACAGAGATCATCACTAGACTTTTAAAATTCACACTGTGGTTTTCCTTGGAAGTTTTCCTGTATCAGCTCGCTGCCTGCCACATCCAAGGTACGGACCCCATCCCTTCAAACACCCTCCTGCAGCACAGGGACAGCTTTGCTCCACAGCTCTGGGACTCTAAAGCAGCTGCAGATAAAAAGGACCACTGTTTTCACTCTGATGCCTTCTAGAAATGAGGGAACCACTTCCATCAGATGATAATAGCAGAGACTAAAAAAAAGAGGTTCACACACACAGCAAATGGTATATGCTTCAGCATGGGAAAAGGGCAGGGTGCTGCAATATCCACCCCTAATTTAAATCCATGAATGTTTATTTTTAATCAATAATGACAGAATTTAATTCTGTTCTAAAAATTGTGATTTTACTGTTACAAGCCCTGTTAGATAATTTTAGCTGTGTTTTCAAAGCAAGAAATTGATATATAATAGCAAAAAAGAGATATTTCAATTTGCATGTGGGGAGAAAATGATCATGCAGAAAAAAAAAAAACTCAAAAATCAATTATTAAAATAATGTCCTAAGTCACATTCATCACAGAGCCACAGAAAAATGTAACTAAAGCTATCTGTATGATTCAGCACTGATAACCTTGTAGAGCAAACAAATCTAGGTAGGGCAGTTTTATTTATCTGAAAGTACACGCTTCAGCATTTAAAGGAGTGGAAGTTGGTAGGTTACTTTAACTGGCATTAAAGCTATGGACGCAAACCCAGCTGGTTGTCACAGAGTGGTTTGGGTTGGAAGGAAACGTAAAGATCATCTCATTCCAACCCCCTGCCATGGGCAGGGATGCCATTCAATAGCTACAGCTCTAACTACTCATGAATGCAGACCCAGCCCAACAAAGGCCTAGGAAGTAGCTGCTATTAATTTAGAACTAAATTAAAGCAATTTGAAAAATGTGAAGCACTTCCTTGGGTCTGTTCAAGTACAGCAAATACAACAACATCTCCCTGCAGGAGCCTCAGTAATCGAGTACTGATGAACTGCAGAGGATTTTGGTGTCTCACATCACAATTTTAATAAGTCTTACCCCAAATATTGACATTATAGTTCTTCTCAGTTTTCCCAGCAACATTTGTGGCTTGGCAGGTGTACCGGCCCGTGTCCTGCACCTGAGCTCCTTCGATCTGGGGGGAAAGGAAAACCTGCAGTTCTTTCCTTACATCCTTACATGGGAAACTCGCAGGACAGGGGGCTCAGGGTTCAATTTTATTGTTACACCTGTCTCCCTGAACATTAATAACAGAGCATGAATGCAGCCCAGTCTGTGCCCAGACAGGCAGGTCTCTGACCTCCCTCCCTCCTCACAGGAGTCTCTTTCCCCCGAGAGCTCAAGGCTGTCCCATCTCAGCGGTGCCCAGTGCCCTCCCAGTGGGTGCAGCCCCCAGGAAGGCCCCCCAGCCTGCCCAGCATACCTTGAGCACGCTGCCATCCTCAGAGAGGCTCAGCCCTGGTTTCCTCAGCAGGGGCTGCCCGTCCTTGAGCCAGCTGAGCACAGGCGGGGGGACGGCGTTGCTCTGGCACAGCAGCTCCAGGGCCTGGCTCACCAGCACCGACACGTTCTGCTCCTCCCCCACGATGTCTGGGGGCACTGCAGCAATGCAATCGCACAGCTGGTCAGCTGGAAAAGCCCTCTGACATCCTCCATTCCAACCACCCCCCAGCACTGCCCAGGCCACCACTGACCCCTGTCCCCAAGGGCCACAGCCACAGGGCTTTGAAATCCCTCCAGAGATGGGGACTCCCCCACTGCCCCAGGCAGCTGCGCCAGGGCCTGAGCACCCTTTTCATGAAGAAATTTGTCCTAATAGCCAGCTTGAACCATTCTTGGTGCCACTTGAGGACATTTCCTCTTGTCCTATCACAAAGGACCTTTCAACGTTGAAGGCTTCCCCAAGTAAACACAATATGGAGTTAACAGGCTTCAATTAGCAAAAATAACAGTTACTACCTTTCTGACACACAACTGAAGTCTCCTTTATATCACAAAAAGCATGAGAATAATGTTTTTACTTACAGAATATCCTACACACAAGACACACACTAGGGAGGTATCAGCTACAAAGAAATCAGAGATAAGCCAGGACTAGCTAAAAAACCCACCTGGAAACATAGCTAGAAAGGAAAATATACAAAGGATGGGGATTGCATTCCTGCTAAAAGAAAAAGAGCTGCTGAGTGAAAAGGTTCACGAGATAATAATCAGCCCCAGAAGCTGAAAATGTCTTAAGCTGGTCCAGACAGTGCCAAGAAGGATGATTGGCCCTAAGGAGAAATCTGACTTACAGAAGAATGTTGTCCAGAGATGGCCAAATGCAGATGGCAGAATAAGAACTTAGGTGGTTGGCAAGCAAATAAACAGGTTACTGACTTAATCATCAAGTCATAAGCCACAATTAGTTTGTCTATCTGCATTGCGTGGGATCTGCTAATTATTGCAGTTGCTGGCACTGAGCACTATATTTAGATTTGTCCTGCACTTTCAGTGCTAACCTCATTGTTACACTGTTATTTCCCAATTACACAGTAGAAAAATCAGTTTTTGGAATGAAGTTTTCTGTGTAGAAGTAAAAACAACCCAAAACCACTGGACACTTAAGTGGAAGCCCATGAGCTTTTCTTGAACAGTGACAGGATTTAAGAAAACACATTTTTTCTTTCCCACTTTTAAATTCTGTGTTTCCACAAAAAGAAAAACAAAGCAACTGAGAACCTGGAACAGCAAGTCAGCAATTTGCCACAGGGAAAGTGTTCATGGTTGGAGACAAAAAGAAGACGGAGGAAATACTGCCCCCAGAAAGTTGACCAGGGCCAAATATAAGAACCTTTATTGTCACATTTCCTTTGCTTTTCAGTTTGGCAATTCCTCCAGACATTGCAGGTCTGACTGCACAAAACCTGGGGCTAAGAAGGGACTGTGTGTGAGAACAGCCTGGGCTTCCCTGTGAACCCAAGTGACTGGGATCACAAAGAACCCCAGAGTGGGACCCTCTGGAGATGCCCTGGAAAAGCCCGCTGACAACAAAGCTTTGTGTTCCTTGCCCAGGAAGTTCTGAGCAGAGCTGCTGATTTCACAGCTTGGAAATAATTTAGGGAAAAGCCTGGTCCCTGTGGATAAGAAATAGAGTAACTGAAAAGAAATCTGTTTATCTTTCTTTCTCTTTAGAACTCACAAAGGTCCAGACTCTTTAGGAGTGCTGTGGAACTGGCAGCTGGAAGTTGATCCATTCCTGCAGAAGGCACATTTGTTTCCAAAGACTTTTCCACCAATTACTTTTCCTCTCTGCTAAATGAATTGAAACGTGTTCAAAAGGAAACTGAGTTTATGAAGCAGAGAGAGACAGACAGTAGAGCATTTATTTCAGAAGGAACAGGGTTTAAAATTTATCTAATTATGCTCATGGTAACTGTAAGTTACCCAAATTGTTCCAGCTCCTGGCTCAGCACACCACACATTTCCAACCAACCCAGCACCAACTGCACTCCAAATGATTTTCCTCCTGTGGCTTCTTAATTAGATTGTCCTTGTGAGGCAAGTCTGAAGAGCGATATTGCTTTTTGGTGACAGCCTCACTCAAGCTGGCCCTGCAGCTGAGCTCAACCCTGGCCAGTTTTAATACAACACTAATTTTAAACATACACCACTCCTATCTAACTCTTTCATTTCATCTGGCTAAAATGGACAGAGCTTCCAGAATATAAAAGAGAAATGATAAATATATCTGTGCCATACTGCACAGACATACATACCTGTCCTTAAACTCCAAAGGAGGCCTTGATACTCCTTGTTCTGGACATAAGATGTTCCAGTCTAGGCTAACCTGGCTCGCTTGCCACGGCACAGTCCTGGATTTCTGAACTGCCCCTTGCAGATGCAAAAGTCACCATGATTTAGGAGTATCCTAACCAAGGAAGACAATTTCGAAAGCCAAACTCAAAGCCAAACAACCCCTGACTTAGAAAACATCCAGACTTCTAACTCTCCTTGCAAGGTTTTCCAGACTCATGCTCGGGATTGCCACGACACTGGAGATTGGCACAGTCCACCCAGTTCTCTCTCCACTGCCCCACTGAAAGCAGAAGCAAAACCACAAAGGTGCTGCAATTCCAAAACTCCCTCTCCACATCTGGTACTGTAAAATGTCTAAAACAAATGGCAGATCATTGTTCATCCTCATTTCACTGGTGTCCAAAGTCACTGAGCTGGCCAAGGAACCTCAAAACTTGCCACATTCACACCCCCTGGCAGCCCCCCCTGGCATCGCTCATGCAGCAGGTCAGGCTCTTCAGAACCTGCACAGAACAACAAGCTCTGGGAACACAATACAGGGTGACCTGAGCCCCTTCCACTACCTGAGGGGCTCCAAGAGAGCTGAGAGGGACTGGGGACAAGGAAATGGAGTGACAGGACAAGGGGGAATGGCTTCCCACTGCCACAGGAGGGGGTCAGAAGGGATACTGGGAAGGAATCCCTCCCTGGGAGGGTGGGCAGGCCCTGGCCCAGGGTGCCCAGAGAAGCTGTGGCTGCCCCTGGATCCCTGGGAGTGTCCCAGGCCACGTTGGACAGGACTTGGAGCAACCTGGGCTGGTGGAAGGTGTCCCTGCCCGTGGCAGGGGTGGGACTGGGTGAGTTTTAAAGTGCATTCCAACCCAAACCATTCTGGGATTCCATGAATATGAAAAGGCATCTTACACAAGTCACAAACAAATCAGGATAAAACTTACTCAAGTTACAAGAAAGCACAGAATCACAGAATGTCCTGAGCTGGAAGGGACCCACAGGGATCATCAAAGTCCAATTCCTGGCCCTGCAGAGACACCCCAACAATCCCACCCTATGCCCGAGAACCTTGCCCAAATCAGAAAGGAGGAGGAATTTATACGAGTTCAGGCAATGAGATTTCAGAATTAACTTACTGACACAATCTAGAAAACTGACCAAGTACAAAAGATTTATTTCCTTCTCAGAGACCAAGTTGACTGGTTGTGCCCAACACAGCTCCAGGCAGTGTCACTATTAGCAGTAAAAAAGTCCCCACCATTCAGGCAGGCAGAGCAAGGCTTGAGGATGGGATGGGAACTGCAGAGCTGGATGGGGAACTCACAGTGACTCGTTCTGCTGCAATAAAGACCACTGAGCTCTGGCCAAAATAATATCTTTCACCTAGCAGATCTACATGTTTTTTACACAAACATGTATTTTCGCCTATTATTTGTAAATGAGATTCTATGTGTTCAACTTGTAAATTCACTACTGCAATTATATTTCTTCGAGGACAGACATCAGGCTGCACCTGCAGGCTTTAATACACGGGGACCTACATGCCCATATATATTTTTACTTCCTTGCACACACCCCTCCTCCTCGGTTCACCTTCCATCAGGGGTTGGGACCATTTGTACTCAGTGTGCTCAAGGTCTGGGCCCTGGAGTGTTCAGTGGAAGCTCCCCGAACAGTTCTCCTGGCAGACCCTTTGCCAGACACTCACCCAGAACCCGGAGCTCGGTGTCTCTCTGGCTCTCGCCCGCAGCATTGACGGCCACACACGTGTAGGTCCCCGTGTCACTGATCTGAGCACGGGGCAGGGCCAGCACCCGGCCCCCAGACAGCACCTGCAACACGTTCAGGACACACCTCAGTCCCCCTTGTTCACATTTCACACTATGAGCTTTCATTCCAAAATTAAATACCTGTATTACCATTGCTTCCCACCATCTCCCTGCTCCCCACACTCTTCCCTCCACCCAGCATTCTGTTTTGATCCAGACTCGCAACAGCAGAATTCTAACCTCAGGCACGTCCATAGGGCACTCCTGGCATGCCAATGTTTGCAGGATCTGGACATCCCTCCCTCTCCTCAGCTTCAAACGTTCTGTCACACCTTTAGCCCGTGCCCTGAGTTGTCCCCACAGAACACATATGTCCTCTCTTCCCTTGCAGATCATCAAAATCAGCTTTAGAAAAGCAACCATGCTCTCTGCTTTGAGCTCTGGAATATCTCCTTATATCAAGGGTTGGGGGGGGGTCTGAATTACTATAGTATGTAATGAGCTATGATGTGATCTTGAGCTCCACAGATCTCTTCAGCAGAGGAATAGGGTCCAATTTCCTCTCCTTGACAGTAAGCGGAAAATTTGTTGATGCAACTCTTAGTCAGTATGAAATCAGTTGAAAGGACTAGTTTATTTCAATATATCTATATCTTCCACTTCACACAGTAATTACTGGAGCTAAACTCACACCAATAACCCAGAGCAAGAGGCCTTATACTTCCATTCCAAATCCTCTAACTCATTCTCTTCCATTACCCTTCCAAGCCTCCTCCCACAGGAGGGAACAGCACAGAGACAGCAGGATCTGAACCCAGTACCTGGAGTCCGTTGCTGAAGCTGGACACAGGGCTGCCATCCTTGAGCCATGTCAGGATGGGGGCAGGGATGCCTCTGGCTTCACACTCCAGCCTCACCAGATTATTGACCACCACTGTCACCAAGTCACTGCTGCCAGAGATTGATGGGGGGACTGAAAAAAAAAAAAAAAAAAAAAAAAAAAAAAAAAAAAAAAAAAAAAAAAAAAAAAAAAAGAAAAAAAAACAAAAAAAAAAAAAAAAAAAAAAA
>NW_020955884.1:88804-115779 GCF_003031625.1 Empidonax traillii
AAAAAAAAAAAAAAAAAAAAAAAAAACCAAACAGAAAAAGAAGCTGTAACAGTTCCTTAAGAGTGTAAATCACAATGAAATTCAATGTGCCGCCTACTTTTGGCCATTATTTCTCTTCTCTCACGTTACTCCTGCTGAACTCTTGTCATTCCTTTGCTCTGTGCCAAATCCTGCTCTTCCCTTGCACAAGCAGGCACATAACTCCAGTGGACCTGCTGTGAGCAAGGTACGTGGGACTGGGCCTGCTGCCCAGAGGACAGCTGGGAAACCCAGGAACCACCACTCAAAGCCAGAAAATATTCCCTCTAACTTCTCTGATATTCCATTTAGACCTTGTGAAAGGCATTAGGAGTGGTGGGGATTAAAGAAAGGAGTTTGTCATGTAAACTACATAAAGCAAGACCATACACAGAGTGATAAATTGGCCTTGCAGAGCATATGGGAACAGTTGCCAGCTCAAACTGGGTAACATCTGCCTGTCTGATGACACCAAACATCTTAATGGAACATCTCTAAACACTTACTCCAGGCACACAGGCCAGCAAATGTTGTAGGGCTGCGTCAGAAAGGGAGACCAGAAGCATTAAGAAAAGGAAGATGTTTCTTTTGTTAAGAAAAATCAAACCAATTTTATTTGCTCCTACCACTAATGACTTGATGATAAAACTTCAAAGTCAGTATCAGTACAAAACTTAATATATGAAGTCACTTCAGGAAAGGGATGAGAATGGTGGGAGCTACTCATACACACCCTCTGTGAGGCGAAGAAACAGGTATAAAATTCTGTCCTGAAAATAAGATTCATTAATAAATGCAGCAATCTCTAACAGCCTGTAACTCAGGCTGTGGCTGCCCCATCCCTGGAAGTGTCCAAGACTAGGCTGGAGAGGGCTTGGAGCAACGTGGGCTAGTGAAAGGTGTCCCTGCCCATGGCAGGGGCTGGGATGAGATGGGCTTGAAGGTCCCTTCCAAACTAAACCATTCCGTGATTCTCCCTACTTTTACACACACTTCAGTAATAGCTGAAAGGGTAGAAAAAAAGCACAAGATTTTATAATCTTTATAACTTTTATTCCCCACACAGATGCACACAGCTCCCCTAATGCAGTGCAGTAGCACTCATTGTTCTCAAAAGCCTGAGAAAGTTACAGTGGGGAGAGAGAAGTGAAAAAAATTAATACAATGAATGCTATGAATGTACTAAACCGGAATTCCACCTGCTTCCTTCAGCTGGCCTGCCTGGCTTCATTTATTGCTAAGCCTGCAGTATCAAGCATTGTTTTTAATGCCAAAAACAGATGTGATAACACTATTAACAACAGAAATCACTGAATAAGACCAAGTAATAAATAATGACCAAGGAAGGTGCTCACTCCCGATGCCAAGTGCCACAGGGAAATCCAGAGCAGCTTTTCTGTAAATGCAGCCTAACTTTCTCAGCACTTCTGAGTCTGTTCTCTTCAAGTAGTCATTGCTTCCACTAGAAAGAGGGAAAAATCTCAAACTTCCTCTTCTCAAACTCATAAATTCCAACTAAACTGGATGACAACCCTGTTGATGGTAAATGCCAGCAGCTCCCCACATGGGAGCCTGGCAGGACACAAGCTCAGTTAAGCAGGTTCACGGACAGGAGTTTGGGCTTCAGTTTTGCAATTAGTTCTGCCTGCAACTGCACGTATGTGCCCTAGAATTCTGTGCCTTAGTCAGAAAGTATCAGTTCCCTTGAAAACTCTGGACATATCCACTGAAATTCTGCCACCCATCAAAAGACACACAGACACTGGGGGTTATTCTTCATTTAGTTGGAATAATGACCTCAGCTCTAAGTGTTTTCTGGGAATTAATCACTGGGTGGGGTTAACTGCCTTTGACCATGTGGTGAGCCATCAGTTTCTCCCCTGATGGTCATTGATTCAATGGAAATGCACTGCCCAGCTCATTAATTAACATTAATAGGAACTATATACACTGTGTGCATCTCAGCACTGTGCCAAATTTGGGCCACGGTTCTGCATGGGAGACTCCTACAGAAAATCAGCTACAGGCATATGCACGTATCAAAGATAAGAATTTGGATTATGGCCACATCCAAAAACCACTGAAATCAGTGGAAAAGCTCCAATTTGGCTTTTGCTCAGGTGTCTCATGTCTGCAAACACCCACACTTTCACTTCATCTTCCTAGACACAGGACATTTTTCTTTAAAACTCTTGGATTATGAAAGAGCATTTCATCTGTGTCCTTTATCTACTGTGAGCTTCAAAGTCATCTACAACAAACCCTAACCATTGCCAGGTCCTGTAAATTGCTGAATTGGTTCCTTAAATAAAAGACATCTTCCAAAAATGGTGTCTCTGCTCATTCTTCGAAGAAATATCTTCCATTTGCACATTTTCCAAATTGAAAACACCTATTTATAATGTCACTGATTAAAAAAAAGAGTGAAGAACATGGAATGACAGGACACAGGGAATGGCTTCCCACTGCCACAGGGCAGGGTCAGATGGGATATGGGGAAGGGATTGTGCCCTGGGAGGGTGGGCAGGCCCTGGCACAGGGTGCCCAGAGAAGCTGTGGCTGCCCCTGGATCCCTGGAAGTGTCCCAGGCCGGGTTGGACGGGGCTTGGAGCACCCTGGGCTGGTGGAAGGTGTCCCTGCCCAGGGCAGGGGGTGGGACTGGATGGGCTTTAAGGTCCCTCCCAAACCATTCCATGATGCTATGGTGATGGGATGAGTGACACCAAGCCTGCTGAGCAGACCTGCAGCCTGAGGAGACCAAAGGCAGTGCACGTACGCGTTACTCGCACGTGTCACGACACACGACAAGAAGAAACGGCCTCGAGTTGTGCCAGGGAAGGTTTAGACCGGTACTAGGACAAACATCCTCAGAGGAAGGGCGGTCAGGCACCGGCAGGGGCTGCCCAGGGCAGAGGTGGAGGGATGGCAGAGCCCCGTGGCTGTGGCACCGGGGCTGCGGGTGACGGCTGGCCTCGGCAGCGCGGGGGGAACGGCCACGCCGGGCGCTGTCAGCGGGCTTTTCCCAGGCCAGGAGCCGGCGTTCCCCGGCTCACACTCACCATGCACCTGCAGGCTGTAGAGCAGCTCGGCAGAGCCCGCAGTGTTGGTGGCCAGGCACCTGTAGAGCCCCGAGTCGGAGATCTGGGCGGCCTCGATGAGCAGGGCCCGGCCACGGCCCCTCCCGGCGGCCACACCCAGGGCACGGCCGTCCTTGGACCACGAGATGGCTGCGGGAGAGGCATGGACACGTTATGGTGGGGCCGGGCAGCTGCCACCTTCCCCTCAGACACCAGCCTTTGCAACCCAGGAGCACGACCCATCGGCGTTAATGACAGTCAAGAGCAACTACAGTGAGAAAACGGGCAACGCTGGTGCGAAATACCGACAGTCCCCCCCAGAATTCACCAGCGCTCTCGACACCATCATCTACACACATCAGATATTTAAGGAAAGTTTTTACCTTTACCTTACTTTTATCTCACAAACCAAATCATACCAAGGTCAAGAGCTGCTGTTTAAAAACACACAATAATATGAAGGTGTCCCTGCTCAACGGCAGGGGATGGAACAAGATGAGCTTTAAGGTCCCTTCAAGCCCAAACCATTCTGGGATCCTACAATATATATCATTTTTTTACCTTTTACCCTAAGTTATCCCTACATTAAACTCAACCGCCTGTGACAAAGAATCAACGTGTAAGCAACTAAATCAAAGTTCAATTGGTATGTTGAAAAAAAAGTTAAAATAAAGAGCAGGAATCTGGAGAATGGGCCACAGAGGATTCATGGTACCACTACTCAGCAGATGAAATTACCACTTACCAATTATTTGTAATACACAAGGTTATTTGGGGAAAGAGCTGCATTCAGAATTTGTTCTGGTCTCACTCATAAACAAGACTGCACAGGGCTCCTCCCTTTTTTAGTGGAATGCTGTGCTATCACTTTTCTTTGCTAACATTATTTCTTGACACTATGATGGGTCATCACATCACACAAGAGGTAACCAAAGTGTTCTTATTACGTAAATCATCTGAAATCCGTAATTTTAATTGTCTGTTCTAAAATAATTGTCAATTTGGAGAGAAAAAGGAGGAGAAGTAATCAAAAAGAGTGTAAAATAGATCTAAAATCCCAATGTTTTTCCATTTTACTTACACCTCAATATTTTCAAACTTTGTTTTATACTAGTATAAATTATTATAGAAAGCAATACTTTGCTGCGAATTAATTCTCAAAAAGGCAGAAAAGGTGAACCTGGATGTTCACCGGAAATGTAATAACATCTTTCTTCTGAAAATGTTACTGTCATCAGCACAAGAATAGATTGCTATATTAAATAAGCTCTTAGTAACTATTCCTCCCGTTTTGCTGGACAATAATTAATATAGAAAATTGTTCTCACGGTAACATGGTATTTTTTTATCTTTTCAGAAGAAGGTGGCAGCAAAAACACACTCTAAAAAAGGTCCTTGACATGCCCACACTTGACATGTGCAATGCACCAGGTACTTTAGGTCTGCTCTACACTGTCAAATATCTGGTTGACAGAAGATAAAAGGGGAGGTGTTTAAAGCTGATTCCAGATGTTCCCCAAGATGCACGTGGATACCTGGCAGAGGGTTCCCAGAAGCTTTGCATTCAAGATGGATTGGATTGTTCACCACCACTGTTTCATTTAACATCTTTCCTGCATCTTCCAGACTGGGTGGTTCTGGGGAAAGACAGAGGCAGCAGGTTTTCATTAATTCAGCCACCCAGCCAGCACAAAGTCATCTGTCCTTGGACAAACTCTGGCCTATGAGTTGCACAAGCCTCAGCTACTGGATGACCAAGGAATTGCTCCAGGAAGTTCATCCTTGAAATGGGGATATTCTCTAACTATACAATTTCATTAGTGGTAAGAGGAATGAAACGTTATTTTTGTTACTTCTAATTTTCTTCGGGAAAATTGGAGCTTAAAACAGTTGCAAGGAATGGGTGCACAACACAGAACAGCAATTCTTTATTGTGGCAGGAACATCCCACTTCAACTGAGTGCTGTGCACAGCTTTTACCTCACTAACGTTTAGAAATCTGCACCATGTCAGAAACACCAGATAATGACACTTTAAACATGAAGACTGACAGCAAAAAGAGACATTTCTGACATGGGGCCGACACTCAAATTATCTGTGATGTAATTAAATTATCACAGTCTAAGATGAGCGTGGCTTCTCTTTCTAAGTCCCATCCACGGAGACTCTGCAGCTTCTCCCAATTTCAGTTGAACATCTTCCAAATACTGACTTAGTTTGGCAATAAGAGTCAACAAAATTATAATCTGTGAGCATTTTGCCATGGTCCATTCCTACACCTCCTGAGGATTCCCACACCTCCTTTGAGGATTGGATCACATCAAGAATGCAGATGATGATTTTTGAGCCAAACATATGTAAATCGTGGTGAGAGCGTTTATTAAACTCACATGCAAACAACAGCTTCTCGAGTTTCCCTGATTCCTTTTATACTGTTGTTAGCTGCAAAAGACAATTCCCTTTAAACAGGTTGAAAAATCCCCTCACAAGAGAATGTTTCTTTCTCAGAAAAGTCATTCCTGTAAAAATTTCCAATTGCAGGGCCACGGGGAATACCAATATCCACAGAAAATTTGGATGAAATTAATAATGCCAATGGGGGTACATCATATATTGACTCAGAAACAGAGTACCCTTCTGAGGGGTGAGTAAGTGGCAATGTGTTTGGCTTTTTGGGATACCTCTGAACAGCAGTTACCCGGAAAGGCAATTCATTCATTTATTTCTGGGTCCTTGGTACCACAGGAGAGAGGCCAGATCCTAAGAAAGAGAGCTTTTGGCCTTGCTCCTTACTAATGGAGTGGGACAGAGAAAGAAAACTGAAAGGGGGATGTGCAGAGACAACACAAAAGCCAGAGCAAAGGGCATCAGGTGCCAGAGCTGCCCAAAGCAGCCCGGGTGAGGCGCTGCCGAGGGAGAGACGTTACCGTGCACGTGGAGCCGAAGGTGCTGTTGGGCCTCTCCGGCAGCGTTGGTGGCCACGCAGGTGTACTGGGCAGCATCCTGGGGCAGGGCCCTGCCCAGCTGCAGAGCACGGCCAGAGGACTCCAGCTGTACCAAAAACAGAGCCACATGGACACACTGGCCCAGGCAGAGCCATCCCGTGCCAGGGCAGAGCGCACACTGGCACGGAGCAGCGCCGGGGTCGGCTGCCCTCTAACCCAGGGAAGGGCTGTCTGGGAGTTCAGAGACTTCAGTGTTCCTGGGACATCAGCATCAGGAGCTGCACAAGTGTAAGGAGACCCATTCAGCAGCGGGGCAGGCAAGCAAAGTGCAGAGGAGACTGCAGGCAAGAGGTCAAAAGCTGCTGCAGCCCACAGTAAATCAAAGCCACGGTGAGCAATCAACCCCCTGGAGCGTGGCAGCACTGGGAAGGGCTCTGCAGGGAAAGGCAGGATCTCACCCTCAGAAGGGAATTACAGGCAGCTGCTGCAATGGCAGCAATCACAGAACAGCTCATCTAATGCCACATCTCAGGGACAAGTGGGCAGAGCCACCTCACAACCAGCAGACAGCCACACCTTGAAAGGTTCACGTAGCACCGGAAGGAGCTAGATGCTGAATTTCCAGCCCTGGAATGCTCTGATATGAGGTGTCTAATGGGATTCACTCTACTAAACCAGAGATACCACCCTGGGCAGGCATAAGACCCCTTCTTCTCCAGGGTGGATCTTTAGCATCTTTATATCACAGCCTGAGGGAAGCACCAGGAAAAGAAGCACTACCATTGTAACTATCTTTCATGGTTTGGATCCCCTAAAAGAGTCATGCTTACTCTGAGATTTCCTCTGGCTGTGTTTACTGGCTGTCCATCTTTTAACCAGGTTATGGAAGGGCTGGGAATGCCACTGGCTATGCACTGCAGTGTCACAGGCTTGTGGATCACAACAGCTCTCTCGGAAGGCCCAGTTGATTTGATGGTTGGAGGAACTGCAAGAAGTACCAGAAACAAAAATGAAGTGTCATTTGAACACGTACATTTAAATATATAGAAACAATACCCCACAGGTAAGTGCAGTTCTATTTCTACTTCTAGATCAGGACAACCTGCTCTAGTGGGAGGTGTCCCTGCCCATGGCAGGGTGTGGGGATAGATGGACTTTAAGGTCTCTTCCAACCCAAACTATTCTATGATTCTACTTCATCTAATCTCATCTATGATTTTTCAGCCCACTAATACAAATAAGCATTTACAGGAGATTTGAGCACCTTCTTGCCAGGAATTTAAAATAAAAGCAGTCTGCTGCTTCCCCCCTTGAGTAACCTACCATGCACTGTAACATCAAATTCCTTCTCATGTTCTCCTGCCTCATTTGCCACCACACATTTATAGCGGCCCGTGTCTGACACTTCAGCTTGAGAGATGACAAGTTTCTGTCCCTTTGATAAGATCTTGAGCCCAGCTCCCTCTTCAACTGGATGACCATCTTTCAACCACCTGTCAAAGAGAAAGTTCAGTCTCAGATCTCTGTGAAAGAAAGATCTACAACACTCCTGAAATATGTACAACTCTATTAAACAGAACAGCTCAGTAACTCAATTTGCATTTCCAGGAAGTTTGGAGATGTCATATTCCACTTTCCTGAGTGCTAGGGACCAAAATGGTTTATCAGAAGGGAGTATTGGGGAACAGGCACTAAAGAAGACATCAGAAAGGTGACAGCAGGTACCACCAGAGGGAGAAAGAAATCTCTAAAGCAAAAGCAACCCCAGGTGGCAGAACAAAAGTGCTCAGCTGCATTAGCATGGGAATGAGAGTCTTGTCTGCTCTTGTTATCTATGCCCATCTTCAGGACATGGATACTGGCACAACAAACCAAACTCATGTAAAATAAAATCCTGATGCTCCCAGTGAGTGCTGTCTTCAGCGGAGCCAGCAAGCTCAATTCCACACTCCCCTAACCAAGCAGCAGATTTATTTTCTACTGTCACACATGTGCTCTTACGTGATAGTTGGTGAGGGTGTCCCTGTTGCTGCACAATCCAGCTCCAAAGGGCTGTGGAGAATCACAATGTAGTCCAAGAGCTCATCCCCACCTTCCACAAATGGTGGGACTGTAAGAGAGAAAATCCACAAGCAGAAACATTTAAGCATCTGAAATATCCTGAAAGTCTCTCTCAAATAGCAATGTTAAACACACACTGATTCATTAGGAACCTCAGTTCCTTTATGAAGGGAAACATTTACCCAGTAATATTTTGTGGCTTCAAATCACTCTTCTCAATTTTTTTTCCTGTTTCTAATTTGGTTGTTTTTCCCAGACTCTGTCAGAACAACCTTACGAATGGGTGGTGATGGGGGGCCTTTCAGCACTCCCTGCCAGCAGAGGGAGGGAACAAAGGTGCAGAGGAACCTTTTCCAGGTCCTTCTTCACCGTATCTCATCCCCTCTGGGAAGGGAGCACTGCCACACAGCTCCTCACAGCTCCTGCACTGACCAAGACCAGTGAGATACACCCAGAGCAGCAGAATGGGAGCTCTACTCCTGCATTCAGTACTATATTCTCAAAGAGAGCAATTCAAAGCCTAAGTATCAGTTCATTACAGCTCATAAATAACCCCTTCCACATCAGGAGAAGGTGATTCACGTTTTTGTACAATTCATTTACCTCAGGACAGACAGCAAGGACTGCTGAGATGCAAACTGTGGTAAAAGATTCAAGGGATACAGAAGGAAAAGCATTTTTTCAAGAGAAGGTTCAAAATTTGCTCAACACAACTCAAGTCAGAGAAAGGTGTCCTCTCCCAGAGACTCCTACTCCAAGATATTTTTACAGATATCCTTGGGGATCTATGATTTTCTTCTATGAAGGCAAGGTAGCAGGATTTTAGGGGTTACTGAGAATAATATTTACCAACCACATGCAAAATAACCTTCAAGAACTAACCTGAAAGTCTTCAAACTGTCCTGTGACCCTGGACAGCAAAGCTGTGCAGTGCTCAGGTTCAACTAAATATGGAGCCCACCAACTGATCTTTCATATATGAACACCAATGGAAGTACAAACATGGGGGGGGTTGGAATCTGTCCACATCAGGGTTATGGGAATGTGATAAATCAGTAGTTGTGCTGCTCACACACCTAAGATTTCAACTTCATACTTGATCTCTTGCTCCCCAGCTACGCTTGTGGCCACACACCAGTACTGGCCCCGGTCGGCCTCGCCGGCGTTGAGGATCTCCAGCCTCCTCCCTCCAGCCAGGACACGGAGCCTGGTGCTGGCCTGCACGGGAACCCCCTCCTTCAGCCAGGTCAGCAGAGGGGCAGGGTTGCCAGCAGCATTACACTCCAATGTCAGGGAATTCCCAGCAACCACCTGCCTGCTCTGGGCTGTGTCAGCATCACCCTCGATCACTGGAGGGACTAGAAAAAGGGAAAAATACATTGCAAGTCATTAATTCTGTAGCCAGAAAATGGATCAAGAGCAAATGGGTTGGTTCTTCCCCAACTTTGGCTCCATAAGCCATTATGTCACGCAGGATTTCATGGGAGAATTTGCTGCTGGGGTGGGACAAGGCAAAGGAAAACAGAGAATTCAATCATTTACTTCAGTATTTGATATAAATATATATATATATACACACTTCAGTTGTACAACACACGGGATCCATAGGACTTTAAGAAGAACTAAATATGAAGGACTTAAAAGGGCATTCTAAAGATCCCCTACACACTGAGTATTCCAGGTAAGTATTGTTCAGCATACAGATGGGAGTTGGAGAACGGATACATGCAGAAGAAATAGTGTAGCAGAAGAAGATGTGGTACCAAGGCTGGTGAAGGGACTTTGGACAAGGGCGTGGAGGGATAGAACAAAGAATGATGGCTTTAAACTGACAGAGAGTAGGTTTAGATTAGATACAAGGAAGAAATTCCTCCCTGTGAGGGTGGGCAGGCCCTGGCACAGGTTGCCCTGGGAAGCTGTGGCTGCCCCTGGATCCCTGGAAGTGTCCAAGGCCAGGTTGGAGCAACCTGGACTGGAGGAAGGTGTCCCTACCCATGGCAGAGGGTGGAACTGCAGGATGTTTAAGGTGCCTTCCAACCCAATCCACTGCAGGATTCCATGAAGCAAGGAGTCGTTTGAGACTCACACAAAGCAGAGGGTCTAAATCTCCCTGTCCATGGCCCTGCTCAGAGAGGCCAGCCCTCAAAGCCAACCCCTGCCAGGCTGCAGAGGCAGCAGCACTCTCCCAGCACAGCTGTCCCCAAACACCCAGCTCAGGAGCAGTCCCTCACCGTACACATCCACGTGGAACACCTTCTCGGCCGCCCCGGCCGTGCTGCTCACGCGACACGTATACCTGGCAGAGTCCGACACCCGGGCATGGGGGATCTGCAGGAACTGCCCCCTGTCCACGTACAGAGCCTGGGGGCTGGAGATAACGGGCTGCCCGTCCTTGTACCAGGTAATGGTGGGGACGGGGATCCCCCTGGCCTCGCATTCCAGGTTGATGAGGTTGTTGAGCAGCGCCGACACCTCCGTGGTGACATTGCCTCCTTTAATACTGGGAGGGACTGTTTCAAAAGACAAAACAGCAGCATTAAAGCCTTGGGTTACAAAGATGTGCAGATCTAAATGAAACATCAGAATGCTGTAAGAATACAATATTTTAGTCAGAATTCCCACCCTTCCTGCTGTATTTTGGTTGTTTTTCCACTCAGCAGAGCAGATCACAGAATCACAATCACAGAATCACTGAGGGTAGAAAAGACCTCTGAGATCATCAAGTCCAGCCTGTGACCCAACCCCACCTTGTCACCCAGCCCATGGCACTCAGTGCCACATCCAGCCTCTGCTTAAACACCTCCAGGGACGGTGACTCCACCTCCTCCCTGGGTAGCCCATTCCAATGGCTGAGCACTCTCTCTGGGAAGAACTTCTTCCTGATGTCCAATCTAAACCTCCCCCGTGCCCTCTTGTCCCACTGCTGGTTGCCTGGGAAAAGAGATCTATCATCTGTACAGTTCCCCAAGGCACACAGGGTAGAAAGCACAAAGAGAACGCAATGAAAAGGGTCACCAGGCTGCAATCTGTGCCAGGTTAGGGCCTCCATGCATCCTGCAATGCATCTGGACACCCCTCTTCCCTGTCTCCAAGGGGTAAAGAAAGAGCAATCCCTGTATCCCTTGGGAGGTGCATCCTCCCAGCAAGGAACTTGCCATTAAAAATACCAGATACACCCAAGAGTCTCGACAACTGCAGTGGGAACTGCTCAGGGCTCCAAACTTCTGAGAATGAAGTCACTTTGAGACTAAATATGAACTTAATAGTCTTGCTTTATGCTCCTATTTTTGAAACTTTTTGGCCCACAGTCATTTCCCCTGCTCGCTGGGCAGCAGGACTCAGATATTTCTAGCAAACAAGCTCTGGTGTAAATCAGCCAATATAAAGAGTCCGTAAATCTCTGTAGAAGTAATAAAAACAGAGTGCAATTGGCAACGAGTAAATTTATGACTGCTGACAGTACCAGACACATCTGGCAGACACATTGACTCCTGTGCTGCCAAACATGCTCAGTACATCCACGGATTCCACTGACTTCCACGGTGATCACTGAAAACCCCACTGCAGAAACGTAAAGCAAAGTGTCTGTGGATGGAGCTGCACCTGAGATGGGCCTTGCAGATTATCAAACCACAATGAAACGTTCTATTAATTAAACATTTTTTGCTGCCAAAAAACCTAAATTGATAAAATATGCTGAAACAAACCCAGTCCAAAGGCAAATGCATTTCTCTATCAGCAAATGCTGATAGAGAATCCATGGAAATGGGGAATGGTTTTAACATGGTGTTTTGGGAAAACATTAAAGTCAAAAGAAAGGCTAAACTGCTAAAACAAAGTAAAGATGAGCAAGAATTAGCATCTAGGTCGCTCACTTACTCTGTGGGCTTCTGTTTGTCCAGCCAGGATTAACGAGAAATTTAAAAGTAAAGAGGTGTTCCAATCTACTATCGCAAGTTCACCTCTCTTGTCTGAAGAATCTGAAGTACATCTACTCATCTGTGAGAGTTTTACTGGGGGGCTTTTTAATCCTCCAATCTCCCAACAGCCACAATCACCTGCAAGTCATGCCAGCCCTTCCTTTGTTCCTGCTGCACAAAGGTTTGCCCATGACTGGTGTACAGGCGGCGTGCTGGGGCTGCTCCACACCTCAGCAGCACCACAGGTGAGGGAAATAATGCATATCAAGATCACACAATCACACACAATGTTAGAAGCAAGTCCACTGCAAGTGAGGACTTAAAGGGCTCCCGGATTCAAATCCTTACCCTTCACACTCTGGGTACAAGAGGCACAACGCACAGACACACTTCTGCACTTGCATCCCCCTCATTTCTGCTCACTCAGTTTTCAGGGCTGACTTGGCTTTCACACATTTCCAAATTGAAAAACTCTTCCTCTTTGAAGGCCTTCCTTCAAAAGCCTCCTCTTCTTCCTTCCCTGAATCTTTGCCCTCCCTTGCTCCCGACTGACCAGGTTAACGTGGTTCCCTCGCACTTGCGGGTTTCTTCTCTTGGAGCAGATGACGCACCACACTACCGGAACATTATCTGCAATATTCTTCTTCAAACACTATTTAGGTCTGACTCTTACTGGTTTTGCACTTTGCTTTATACTTTTGCACTAACTTTAACTTATTCCTGGCTGAATTTACTCCTAACACTAAGTAAGGGAAAAGAGGACCACAAGTATTTTAAAATAAAAATCTTCTAATTCACTTTCTTCTTCATAAGGCAGATCAAAATTCAGTTGAAACTAATTAATAGCAGGATTTGAGAAAGCCTGTCAAGATTTTTGTCTCTCAACAGTTAGAAAATTATAAAAAGCTCAAAATCACCACTTCAAGGCCAAGCCTGCAAAGACTGCACCCATACTTGACTTGATATGTATAAATGCTCCAAAAGGATTGCTTTGTCAACAGATGAATATTACGTTATGCTTGTTTCGGAAAAATTCCTTTTTTCAATGGGTTTACTCAGACAAATACAAATTAAGGATGTGATCCTGAAAAATTTTTGTGTATCTGAGCATCTCCATTCAAAAATGAAACCTTACGAGTAAAATGAGAGGATCCTCCAGGGCCAGGCATTCTGGAAACTCACCATGGACAACGAGCTTGACCTCCTTGACTTGTTTGCCAGCAGTGTTGGTGGCACTGCACTGGTAACGACCCTTGTCACCCCTTCGAACACTCTTGATGTGCAGAACTTGATCTCTGTCCAGAAGCTCAACATTGGGATCACCCAGAAACAAGGGCCTGAAATAGAGAGTGTTTTGCTTCCCACAACTCTGACCCCATCCTTTCAGCATTAATTTAAACTGACAGTAAGATGAAAAGGTCCTTTAGTGGTAGAAATTATCCCATTCAAGAGAACTATTTAGCACTAAATTAACAGCATTAATCAGAAGAAACACCGTCAAGTGACAAACTATTATAATTATTCTTAGTTTTTAGAAGAAAGCAAACCACAAAAATTACTTGACTCAGGTCATCCAGGATGCCAGCATCAGAGCCAGAGTCCTATGCTTGACCTCAGCTCTTTTTCCTACGATCCTTTGTCATGCCAGCCCTTTGCTCATAACAAAATGTCAACTACTAGTTGAAAGTGTCAATATATCCACACCAAAGAGTAGAGAGTTGTCACAGCTGGATATCTGTGAGTACTAACCCATGCCTATACCGAACCACATTGTTAAACACCAAAAACACAGCCCAGCTGGATTTTCAGCTAATAGTTAAGCCACCAAGAATCCTTCTCCTAGTGTGCTTTCCTGGAGAATGAGATGAGCAATGGAAACATGTATATTTGCATATATAACCTTTAATGTATATGTGCAGAGTTGCACAAGGCACTAGCTAGAAAAATGTCAAACACGTCAGCTAAACTGCATTTTAACTAATGATATGTTCAAAATAATCCAGACAGAATAACTCATGGAATAAACTCAAAGAAATGGCTAAGATGATAATCAAATTCTTCAAGCGTCATCTGGCTTAAAGTCCCCTAAATGTGTTCTGCAAGTGCCAGTCATGGGAGAGTTCACAAAGACCAGAGGGAGGTTAACTTTTAATTAAAGGACTCACCAGCTCACACCACCCCAAATTCTATCTGATGGCAACTTAACACTAAGTATTTAAACCAGAGTTCGCAGTCAGTGCAGGAATAACCCCGACACAAACCTGAAAATCTGTAACACACTCACCTGCCATCTTTGAACCAGTGAATGTCAGGAACGGGAAAGCCTCTGGCTCTGCATTCCAGGCTGATTTCCTGGTTGAGGATGACTGCGACTTCCCCAGGGGGATCAGCACCTGTTATGCTTGGGGGAACTTCAGAAGGACAAGCATTAGGGAAGAACAGTCAGTGGAAGAATCCATTTATAATGAGTTGAAATTTACTGTCCGCTTAAATATCAACTGCTTTTCCAATCACCAACTTACAAAAAATTCCACACAAAACAAAACCCAACCCCCAAACCACGAACTGACCTAGTATGTCCAGGTTAAACAGTTTCTCAGAACTTCCTGCCACATTTAT
The DNA here is from genome assembly GCF_003031625.1 of Empidonax traillii. NCBI lineage: Eukaryota > Metazoa > Chordata > Aves > Passeriformes > Tyrannidae > Empidonax > Empidonax traillii. Next base: position 103,445 of record NW_020955884.1, read on the forward strand.
GGCTTTGCAGGAATATTGTCCAGCGTCCTCAGTAGCAGCTTTCAAGAGCTTCAGGATCTTCCCATTGTGCAAAATTTGGACAGCACTGCTTTCCACAACCTTAAAAGAACCCGAGACATCAGCCTTATGTGATCCAAGTTACATCAGCCAAACAGCACAGCTGGATTTTTATAAGAAAACGGTAGTTTTAGGTTTAGGGATAATCTGTTTCCCCTCTCAGTTACAGCACTAATCTCCTGCAATCTGTTTAATATGGTTTGGAGCTCGCAGCAGGCAGCGGGGGAACCAAAGAAACCCTCCATCCATCAGCAAGGGGCAGTCACAAAGTGCATAAAGGGCTTTCTCCTCATCTTAAACTGGGACTTAGCCGCTAAAACTGGGAGCAGAGGACTCAAGGATAATCCTGAGGAATTCAAATGGCCTCCAACAGTTCTTATTTCTCCATCCATAGAATGAAGAAAATAGCATTGTTGGTCCCCTCTGGAAGGACTCTGGCATCTGCAATACTGGGAGATTGTTCAGGCTAATTCCTAAGGGAATCCTGAAAATAAAGAGCTTACTTTTGACTTACTGAATTTGTGGATGAGCTGTATTTAGCTGGGTTTTTTTTGTGGGGTGTTCCTAGTGCACTTTTAAGCACATAAAGGCAGGTACATGTATTCACTGCAGTGAATGTTCCCACCAAGCATTTCCAAGTCCCCCCAAAAGTGAGTGAGGCTGCCTAATTTCAGTAATCATATATACCTGGATATCTTCTTTATACCAGGAGATGACTGGGAAGGGGTTACCAGTTACTTCACAGAAGAGACTTACAGGGTGATGAACAACCACAGATGTGTTTGTCACCTTTTCTTGATCTCTAATTTCAGGAGGAACTGCAAGAAAACTCAAAGTCATGATTTCCCACTTCCTCCTTCCTCCCCACTGTCAAGAACCACCATAATCCAAATTTCTTAGAGCCTTTTCATTCCCTTCTCGATGTTTCCTTTTGTCTTTTGGCTCTGGGCATATCCTCCTATGTCCTTTCTTATTCTTCTCAAAAAACAGAGTCTTCTCTTGCCCAGCAACAGACTCCCAGGGAAATTCACTTCAACAGAATAATCATCAACATTTTTAATCTTAATACTGAATCTTAATGTTATTTAATTTTAAATTTAATCTTAAAAACTCCTGTTATTTGCTCAGCAACATTTGTTTAGCAAAGGAAGAAGATTCCGGAGTCATCCTTCCTCTTCAGTGCTCCAATCATGCTCCGAACACATGTCTAATATTTATCCCACTATGGATGCAAACAGAACAGCCTAATGTGGTGGATTAGAAAATTCCAACTCACTGATGAATCCTGCTGGCACAAGATGGAACTCCTGCTTTTCTCAGAACAAAGATAAGGATATAATGCTGCTCAGGCATCAGCACTATCATGGGAAGTGAACAAGACTGGAATAAAAGTGCTCTGTACAAATCAATACCTCCAGGCCACCCATGGAGTTTCTGTTTTCTAATCAGGATTCTGGAAGAAGAATATCAGGAACAAGAATTCTCCTATCCTATGCTTAATCAGATAAATAACTTTTCTCCTATTTAGATCTGAAATGCAGATCTATCCCCCAATCTTTAATCTCTGCAGTACAAAAGTCTTCATTTGTTATTTGCATTGAAGATTTCAAGTATAAATAGTCTGATATGCACCTGGTTCCTTGAGCAAAACAAAGATGGTTTGTGCATAAAGTCACGGAGAACAGAAACAACAGAAAAAAATGCAGAAAACATCTGAATGAATAATAGAAATGCAAGTAGTCAGACCAGATTTTACCATTTAACAGCACATGGGCAGATTTGGGGCATGCAATTTCCAACAACAACATAAAAGAGATTCTTCCAAAGCAGTTGCCAAGGGTTATGTCTGCTCTTTACCATTGACTTTGAGGCTGTATTTCCTCTCAGCGCTCCCAGCCTCGTTGGTGGCCACACACACGTATTCCCCGCTGTCCGAGGGGGTGACAGCAGCGATGACCAGCAGCATCCTATCCTCCAGAACTGAAATGCCCGGCTCTCTGCCCGTCAGCTCTCTCCCATTACGCAGCCATTTGATGGCAGGCTTTGGAACACCTAACAAGGGAAAGGTGGAACTGCCACAAATGCTTCGCTCAGCTCAGCACAGAACAGTTCAGACAATGCCTGCTGTTTGCTGAAGTCTTACTGGAAGGACAACACGTGTCCTTCCAAGAGGAAGCCCCAGCTGCTACAGGATGATTTTAGCATGAAAAATCTTAGTCCCAAACAATATAAAACCCTTTTGGCTAGCAAGGACTTTCCACAAAACTTCCACACGCGGTGGTTATTTGAATTACCGTTAGTTTGAATTTTTCCAAATAAAGTATATATGGAAAATACTGTGTGGACTGGACATTTTTACAGGAACTTAGTAACTTTCCAAGGTCAGCAGCAAAAGGTACTTGTGGAAGTGGCAGCAGTGGCACACACCTCTTGCAGGACACGGGAATGCCATCCGCTGGTTTGCCACCCTCTCTTGGAAGGGACTGTTGTATGGAGGGTCCAGGTCCTCGATACTGGGAGGCTCTGAAAGAAAATCAGACCCCAAAAACTTCTTGACCTCTGCTCCCAAATGTAAAAATACAGTTTGGCAATAGACAACACTCATTCTCTCCCATCCACACAGACTCAATAACCCTCTTTACACTAACTGCAATGTGTATCATACAAGCAGTCTTATATCAGTGGGAATATTTAGGAAGCAAGCAACACAAAGAGGCTTTCAAATGTGACTGAAAGGGTTCTCTTGAAAACCTGCTATACTTTGAAGGCAGTGTTTCTGAATAATCTGAAAAATACTACTGGAACTGTTTTTCCCCACCCCAAACACTAATGCTACTGCCGTCCTTTGTTCTGGAGCCTCATTTCAAACTTGTGTGCAGGCTGAGAATACACAGAGAATATTATTTATAATTACATAAAGTTACTGAAAGTTCTTTGTTGCCTGTAAAAAGTGTTTCTCAGCACCTCTAATCCAAAGGGATCAGAACACTGCCTTTAGACTATTGCAAAGAAGAAAGAGTTCCTGCTCAGCTGAAGTCAGTCACGCTCCATCAATGCCTGTGACCCCATTGGGTGAGGAGTTACTCGATGGATTTAAACTGGCACACTGACCACTGTTACCCCATCACCATTTCACCAGGATTTTGTTATTTAAATGCATCTATAGAGAGGGTTTCTTTTTCTTGTTTCCACAAACTCTCCAAAGACTATTTGCTTATTCTAATTTTCCTTAATTAACTTCAGGACATAACATCTAAAACAGATGTGGATGCTGCTTCATGTAACAGCCAGCAGGGAGAGCGCTGCCCTCCCAGCCACCAAGCAGGCAGCAGTGGCACGAGATCGCTGCTGGCCAGGCGGGAGCAGGACCGTGGCCCAGCACAGATACCTTGCACATGCAGCGTGACCTGCACGGTGTCGCTGCCAGCGGCGTTGCTGGCGATGCACGTGTAGGTGCCGGCCTGGGGGGGCTGCGCGCTGCTGATGGCCAGGGCTCCGTCCAGGCCCAGCACAAACTGCCCCCCGCCCAGAGGCACGGCACTCCTGCCCCTGAACCAGGAGACCGACGGGGCAGGGACCCCCTGGGCACTGCAGGGAAGCTCCACGCGGTGCCCAGCCTGCACCTTCAGGACTCGAGGCCCACGCTGGATCCTGGGAGGGACTGAGAACACAAAGGCAGTCACAGAAATGGGGAGAAACAACATACAAGGTCATTCCTAAGGCAGAGCTGGGAGTGTTCACCTGGTGAAGGGTAGCAAAGGCTCTGGGAAGACCTTAGAGCCCCTTCCAGTGCCTAGAGGAGCTCCAGGTGAGCTGGAGAGGGATTTGGACAAGGAAATGGAGTGGCAGGACAAGGGGAATGGCTTCCCACTACCAGAGGGCAGGGTTAGATGGGATATTGGGAAGGAATCCTTGGCTGTGAGGGTGGGCAGGCCCTGGCACAGGGTGCCCAGAGAAGCTGTGGCTGCCCCTGGATCCCTGGGAGTGTCCCAGGTCAGGTTGGAGCAACCTGGGCTGGTGGAAAGTGTCCTTGCCCAGGGCAGGGGGTGGCACTGGGTGGCCTTTAACAGTCTCTTCCAACCCAAAGCATTCCATGATCCTATGAAATTCTTTTCCACTTCTATTATTTTAGAAAATGTGCTTTGTTCACCAAATCCAAATTCCCTCAGGAGACTACAGAAGTAGACCTGCATGTTCTCTGCACAGGATGCAAGACATCCTGGTGCTTGACTTATTTGAAGAAGTCACATTCCAAATTCTACTGCATGACTCCCATGAGCACTGCAATACTCTTGAGCACATTTGAAGAGGTGTAGGTACTGGCTCCTCGTAACACAAAACAATTCAAAAGCTTTTAGGATAAAGTTAATCACATTTTCCTTTTGACATTTTAATTTCCTTCCCCTAATCCCTGATCTCTGTATTCTTCCAAACACAAGTTCAGACAGGGAGATAAAATATGACTGGAAGTGATTTTCCTGGTCCTAAAGGATAATATAAATCCACCGTAAGTCCTTCGCCACAATGTTTTTCTTTCTAAGGATCGTTGGCAATAAAAAGACTTAAGAAGAACGTCTGAAGCAATAACAAGTGACATTTTTCCAGATGTGTCATTGTGTGAGTGGGTAAGAGAAGGAGGTTGGGGCCCCAGTGTGGGGAGAGCAGGGGAGAGACAAGGGAGTGACATGGGATGATTGAAGGGAAGGAGAAGCTCTGCGTGATGCAAAATTCCACGTGGAAACTTGTGGCTGATTAACCTTGGAGTCACAACTCACCATGTACACTGAGTCTCACGGACTGAGTCACGTTCCCAGCAATATTTGTGGCGACACAGAGATACATTCCACTGTCTGAAACTTGGGTCTCACTGATCTTCATTGACCCCGAGGGTAGGAAAGTGTGTCTGGAAAAATAAGAAGCAGATAAACCATATAAACATGTATGGAAAGGTGAATGACCTCTACTTACACACTGCTAACGATTGCTGAGCGCTAAAATAACAGCATTCTGTGCCATATCACTCAACTATGACTTACATTGACTCATTTCTTCTCTTTACTGAGCCACTACGTTCAGAATACACAGCAAACATCTAAAACCTAAGCTCCAAATTACAAAATCTGAATTCTAGCTATTTATAGACATACTAAAATGTGATAGAGGCAGAGAAATGGAGCTCAAAACTTTTTGCTCAGCCCAGGTCAGCAAGGTCAGAAAGTTAAATAACTTTTAATACTGCTTCATCCTGGCAAAAAATGCTATCAGGTGGGTTCAGGATGGAAGAGAGGTTCTGATTCAAAACTGGCACTTCTGGTATTTGTAGGAATAGTCATTTTTCCTCAGTAAATAGTTTCGCACCTAGCATTAAGTTTTCCTACAGTTCTCACCAGAGGTTTGTAACATCAGAAGCTACACTGGCCAACTAAGCCCAAATCATCTTCTGTAGGAGAGAGGGGAAATAAGTGAGGAGGGAAGAAAAAAATGACAGCTAAGAACTGACAAGAAGCTGTGCCAGGGGAGGGTCAGGTTGGATCTCAGGGAAAGGTTCTTCCCCCACAGGGTGGTTGGCACTGAACAGGCTCCCCAGGGCAGTGGACACAGCCCCAAGGCTGCCAGAGCTCCAGGAGGGTTTGGACAATGCTCTGAGGGACAGGGGGGATTGTTGGGGTGTCTGTGCAGGGCCAGGGGTTGGACTGGATGGTCCTTGTGGGTCCCTTCCAGCTCAGGATAGTCTGTGATTCTGAGAAGAAATTCAACTCTAGCACTCAAGGTTACAGACAGAATTTAGGCAGAGTTAGTGGGAATTGGTGAGGTCATCCATCTTCCTTTCTCTGGCACTAATTAGGGCAGTGTTATCAAATGGAATAAAGGGTGAATTTTGGGGTTGCAATGGCTGGAGAGATGAACAGAAGTAAAGGGAAGTGTAATTTCTCCAGGCCACCCAAGCCTGTCCGGTATCACAGAATTGAGTTGGAAGGAACCCACAGGGATCATCAAATCCAACTCTTAAGCAAATGGCCCATAGTGGGTCTGAACCTGCAACTCTGGCATTATCAACACCATGCTCCCACCAACTGAGCCAATGCTTCCTGTGTCCTTCTCTGCTGCCCATATCTTTCCAAACATTCTTGGGTTTTTTTAATAACCCCAAAAGACAAATTGTTGGGGCAACTTCTCCCCCTTGATTTTGTCCAGTAATTACATTTGCTTTCTGATAAAAGTCCCTTCCTTTCTCATTTCCCTCTTCCTTTGTTTACTGTACACATTGCTAACACGGTATTTGGGTGGTCTCAAACCATTTTGTTTGGATTAATCTTTAACTTTTGCTGCCATCTGTAAACAATTTTATGGAATGGGCTGAGCTGGACTTCTGTTACTCTGGATAACTTGGATCTCACTACAACAAAGCCATGAGCAAGTAGCCTAATTTATCAATGTCTCCTGAGGTAAAACAAGGACAAGTAAGGGACCAGGAATGCAGATCTGTTAGTGCAGGCAAGTGGTCACAGGACACAGCAGAGAATTCCACATGGATTACAACCAAAAACCCAAGTGCCTGTGGACAAGCCTCCTTCACTAGCCAAAGAGCTGCTGAGGCTGTCCCAGGCTCACTGGAATGGCTCCAACATGCAGGTTTGGCCACAAGGGAAAGAGGCTCGTCTGTCTGATTCCTTAATTCAGCTCAGACACTGGCTGATCCTTCCACGGATCACTGGGAGACACCACCAGGCACAGCCGGCACCACAGTGTGCCTGTACCCAGCCCTACCATTCCCTGTTTCATGGGTACAGCTGGAGGGACCTTGAACACCAGAAAGCACCAGCACAGCCCGTGACAGTACTGGCACTTCAGGGGGGAACATCCAAGGATAATCAGCTGTTTGTCTTCTCCCTTGTTCTGGACCACACTAAAATAACAAGGGAGAACTCGAAGCCTGCTCCACACTGCACACAGGACAGTCCCAGCTCCTCGTTCCCTAGGGCTGTCAGCTCAACACTTCACTAGCATTTAGCTGTGCTTTCACATGGTCAGCAATATCTGGAGAGGTTTTGGATCTAAAACTTGGTGACAACGAGCCCTTGTGAGCACACCCAAAGATTTATCGTCACCTGTATCCTGCTGACAGCCCGGAACTCATATGAACCACAGACAATGCTCCCCTGAGCATAAATGTGAAGTGCGAAAGAAAAGAAAACCAGTTTTTAAACATCTGTAATCATGCCCAGGTGATGTGGGTCTCTGGGCACCGCCACAGGACAAACCAGAGCAGGATCTCTTCCATCCTGGCCCCCTGAGATCACACACGGCACCCTGGGAATGGGAGCTGTGCAGGGATGTATCCTTGGGAAAGAGGTTTTCAAGAGCCAGCAGGAGAAGTCATCAGGCAGGACAATGCAACACCTTCTGAGTGATCTTAAGGCAATCACGAGTTGCACACCCTTCCACAAACCTGAAAGCTTAGAGGCAATTTAATTTCTCTTTCTTTTTCATCAAACCTTGTTACCTTGGAGAGAAGGGAGAGATGAGCTGCATTTCTCTGGCCCAGGTAATGATGGGGGGTGGCAAACTCTTCACTTCACAGGGAAGTGTGACATCTTCCCCTGCAGTCACTGAGACCTCAATGGGTGCACTTCCCTGCTGATCTCCAGGCCTGGACACTCTGGGTTTCACTATAACATGGAACACATTAAAAAGCTGCAATGAATAAACACGTTTGCACAAACGTAACACCATCCAATTTGACTTCAGAGCAAATATCTACGTTTTTATCAGGTATAAAACATTGCAATCTTATTTTTAATGACTTGTCTGCAGCAGAGATAAATCACTGCAGCGCTGATGTAGCTCAGGCACGGGCTGATGCCTCCATGCAATTCCACAAACACCAGAAAGACTGGAGTATCCTCTCGAAAGCTGGATAGAACAGATACATATGGTGAGCTCCGTGTTGCACAGGTAGTTTGCAACCACTCCCTGGACTCTTACGCTGTAGCACCAGTAACTACAAGCTACAAGAGCCTTACAAAGCTCACCTCCACCTAAACCAAAGTTTCAATGGTACTGAGAGATGGCAGGAAGCTTTGGGACTGGTGGCATTAGCGGATCTTCATTCTTCTATCACTGGAAAATCCTGTTCCTACACAGATGCTTCTTATCCACTTCCATAAAAGATGAAATTATGTCCAGCTAACTAGAGATGGGTTTAAACCCCACGTGCACTGCGGGCATGTCGTTCCCAACCCCCTGAGGGGGTTTTCCCCCCTTCAGTGCAAGCACAAGGGGTCCCAGAGGGCACTGTGGCCGAGTTCAGGTGCCACCTACCGTAGACGGTGAGCTGGACCTTGCGCGTGGCGTGGCCGGCAGCGTTGGTGGCACTGCAGGTGTACTCGCCGCTGTCCTCGCCCCCGGGGGACAGCACGGCCAGGCTGCCGTCCGAGCCTGCCGAGAACCGCGCGCTGCTGGGGACCAGCACTTCTCCCTTCTGGGCAAAAACATTTCCTATTAACTCAAACTCGGCCCCGCCGTTCCATTTGTACAAACCCAGTCACTTCTACTACCTCGTGGCAGCCCTTGAGAGCTCCTTTCTGAGCAGTAACAAGAGCAGGAACACACAGGGATTCTCATGCAGAAAACTTGCTACATTTTACAGACCACAATTCTTAAAAGAAAATAATAAAAAAACCAATCAGGATTTCAACTGAGTTAATTTTGCCATTGATTTCTGATGTCAAAATGGATCTTGTACACATTATATAAACTGTCAGTCAGCAGATTCTTCCTTGTCTGCACTGAATGTTATTAAGTGATAATTAAGAAAAACCACTCCTCCCATGTTCTCTTCCCTCCCAAACCAACAGTTAACCATGTTCTATTCCTTCTTGAAAACGAAGCTGTTTCACATGGTCCCAATCAGCTACATCTGTACAACTTCTGAGGCCCCACAGTGCCTTCACAGCCATGTCTCACGTGAGCTGGAACATACCCCAAATAACTGTTACTACCAGAAATCATCCTGTTCCAGTAGGGGGGAAAAAAGAGCCTGCCTTTCAGAGAAATCCCCTGGAAGATTGAGGTCCTCCTCAGTGCACACTGTGTCAAGGATATGGCTGAAAAGTGACAGGATGCCACTATCAGATACACTTTCCTCAGAGGAAAAAGTGCTCTTAAAGCTCCAAGAGAAAAATGAACTCTCAATCTGTGGCTGGCTGCCTAATCTCAAATTATCAGCTCCCAACAGGAACAATCCCTGAAGTGTTAAAAACACCAAGATATAGCCCTTCCAAAGAACAGAACACTGAGCTAGGGCAGGAGCAGTGCCAAAAGTTCTGCTCTGAGAAGCAAATGCATTTCTGAACAAAGAGTTTTCCAGGTCCCTCACAACTGACACTTTGGGCCATGTTCCTTAAATACAGTTTATATGGCAACTAAGTGATGTGTGCAGTTCATCTTTCCCCATGAAGCAGCTCAAAGGTGAGGAATTACCTTGGACCAGGCAATGGATGGCTTGGGAACTCCACTTGCTTTGCAGGGCAGTGTTACTGGGATGCCTTCAATGGTGCTGAATATCTGCTGGCCATGCTGAATGACAGGCAGGACTACAAAGAAATGCAAATATTGAAGACTTGCACAAGCCATTTCAGGCCATGGTACAACTATTACAAAATTGTCCTTATATTCAGTTATTACTTCCTACAGGCAGCAGGGTTTGGGACTGTTTAGCCTCTTCTCCAACCCTAACAGGGACAAGGAGCAGCCACTCTCCCTTCCACTCTCCAGCCTTTTGGGACAGAATAAATCCCTGTTCACTGCAAAGCATGGAAGCCACAGGCTGATCACTGCATTGGGTACATGCAGTCTTGTCTTGACTGCAGGTATTTCACTGACTGCAATTACTTCAGTAAGCCTTTGTCACATTAACCTCTGACAACATTTTAGGCTTCACTTCCAAAAATCAGTAACAAGAGACAAGAATCCCAGCTCCCTTGGCTCAACTGAGCTGCCTCTGAATTAACAACAGAAAAATAAGATCAGATTTAAGGCTACAATGCCAAAACCTAGAAATATCTAAACACATACAAAGGTGTCTCCTTTTGTTCTCAAGTTCTGAAATATTCAAAAAACTGGTTGACATGGAAGACCTTACAAGTAATTGCCTGTATTAAAGATTTACAGCTACTCTTAACATAAAAGGATGTTCTAGAGTCTTCGGTGAAGCTTAAAATAAATCTCCCATGATTAATTTAACATGTGAGCAAAATTAACATGTGAGAAACCATGAAGTGCTTGTGGCCTCACAGACTTAACACAAATATCTTCAGCTGAAAAACAGATGGGTTACTCCACAGTGCTAACAGTTTGTCTTGCTGTCAGTGCAATTTCTGGTATGTTTTAATTAAAGAGAAAAAATAAGGGGGAGGAGAATGGGGATGACACCAAAAACAACAAACAAATTATGAGTCTTGCCAAAACTCATAACTCATTTTCTTTCATTCTACTTCTCCCAGGAGCTGTGCTTCCTTATACCAGTTCTGAGCCACTCAGCACTTTTCATGGGTTTCCAGTGAAGTCCCACTTGTTAATAAAGATGAAGAATGCACAGCCCGGCCTTTGGAGGTGTTTAAAAAGTGAGGTTGTTTTATGATCACAAAATAGTGTTGTTTGATTTTACTTTAAAAACAATATGATGGCTCAGCTCTTCCCTGTGCGGTGGAACTTCCAAAGTAACAGCATTACAGATGAGCAATGTGAGACACTGGTGAAGCTGCTGGTGGCCAGTGTCACACCTTCCTCCCGCCCAGCCCAGAAGCAGGGGGCTGTTCCTCACCATACACGTTGACAGCAGTGGTTCTGTTGCTGGTCCCAGCCACGTTGGAGGCCATGCAGGTGTAATCCCCCCCGTCCTGCAGCCGAACCCGTTCCAGGTGCAGGCTCCCATCGCTCCGCACGCTCACGTAGGGGTTGGGCACCAGCTGCCAAAAGAGGGATGCATCATTTTACTGGAAAAAATACTTAGGAGAATATTTATTTTGGGATGCATTGTGCCTTCACTTGATTATTTCCCGTTCATAAAACTTCTGCATTCCTGGAGAATTTTACTAGAGCTTTTCCTACTTCCCATCTTTCAGGAAAAGCTGATTTTAATGCAGAATTTTGGTAGCACCTCATATTTATTGCTGGAGTGAGATTAAGATCTGCAAGAGCAACTCTGCTCTGCCACAGCACATCCAAAGCTGCCACTCATGCTTTTAATGAAGCAGAACCAAACTCAGTTGAATTATTTGAGCTGGTTATTCCAGTAACTCAGTTTGGTCACAGATCAGCTCTTGATGACGGCAATGACTTGTTCTTCCACAGGCAGATCATTTTCCTTTACCGTTATCAAAACCCTCCAAATTCCATATCCATCAAATAGAGGAGATCAGCCCTGCAGCAAACCATTGGGAAGGACAATTATAACTTCCACCAAAGAGTAACCCTTTAAGAGTTCCATATCCTACAGGAATATCAGAGATCCCTGAGCTCGGCAGCACAGCCTGGCCTCACAGGAGCTGCTCCACTCACACTCAGATGAAGAATTCTCCTGTAAAAACAACTTGCTCCAACACTTTCCTCGGAGGGCAGCTTTTCCCACCAGCTTCCAGGGACAGAAAACCAGCTCTACTGCACAGAGGAATTAGCAACTCCACAAGGAGGATCCTGCCAGTACTCCCCTCCCTCCTTGCACTCACACAGCCTGAGGAAAAGCCAGTGCTTCCCAGATGCACCAAAACTGAGAAGAAAACTCCAGTAAGGGCCAGGTAGTGCCAGGTTCTGGCAAAATCAATTTAATTCCAGCTGTGGAGAAAGCACTTTAGGGACAAATGAACAATCAAAATAAAAAGCAGCTCCACAGGGATGTGAAGTCAGTAATTTCACTACTGAAGAACTGAGGTTTCATGGAGACAACTAACTCAGGTGGGGTGTCTACATCCCCCTTCTGCAATCTCCAGATGAGTTGGGTTGGAATGGACCTTAAAGATCATCCAGTTCTGTCTGCAGGAGCAGCAAACTGGCAATGGGATGCTCCCAAGGGGGAAGAAAGCACCTCACTATTCATGCTCTGAGCAGAGCACCACTAGGAAAGGAGCACATGGAACAGAGATGCTGGCATTTATCTCATCCCATCAGCAACAGGAATAGTCATGAGGTTAAAACACCTGAAAAACCTACAGAAGTTTTCAGGTATGTTTATGTAAATTAAAAAAAACAAATGAACAAAAAAACAAACCAAACCAAAA